>NW_018023842.1:0-1538 GCF_002006095.1 Pseudomyrmex gracilis | reverse complement strand
ATAGTTTATAAAATTTCAATAATGTTTCCTTCTAGAAAAAATTGATTAGAAAGATTATTGTATCAGAATGATAATATAATTAGAAAACTTAATGTTGTACTAAATTTTAAACCCATTTTTGTGAAGTCATAGAAAAAGATGATTATATCATAGATATGACTAGTAGAATTTTGAAGACCTATAATTCGTGTATTAATGTTTAATAAAAATTTAAATTTTATATATGGTATTTAACACCCTGGCACTTATTCTGCTATATTAAATTAATTTCTTAAAGAAATTCATTGTAACTATAAAACATAAGAGAATAGGATTGCAGTCGTTTAATACATGAATTTTGGTGGAATATAGAAATAATTTTTTGTGTGGATGCTAAAGTTTCTCAACTGCAAGCACGTAAAATTAGTCTTATAATTGAAATAAGTAAACCTATTGATGAAATAATAATTCATGAAACAAATGTCTCATGGTAATCTCTGTATCGGCAAGATATTCCTCTAAGTCTAAGAAATGTTGAAAAAAAGAGGTTATATTGACACCAGTAAATATTTCTAAAAATTAAATATTGAATAAAAAAGTATTTAGAGCGTAACCAATAATAAGAGGGAATCAGTGAATGAATACTGCAATAATTGAAAACTACAGCTTCTATTGATAGGACATAATGGAAACGGGTTACAACGTAGTATGTGTCATGTAATACAATATCAATTGAATTTAATAGTATAATACTATATAATTCTTCTATGGTAAATATAAATACAAATCCCAAAGATAAAAAAAGAGTGTAGTTTATTTATTTTATTTTTGTGCAAGGTATTAATTCATCTAATTTCTTTAATTCCTGTAGAAACAGCAATGATCATTGTTGCTGAGGTGAAATAAGATCGTCAACATCTATTCCTATTGCAAATATATGATGGACTTATACAATGAATCCTAGAAATTTATTTGCTATTATTGCATAAATAGTTCCTAAAAATCTAAATGTTTCTTTTTTACTTTTTTCACTTATAATAAAATGAGAAATTATTTTAAATCCTAGTTAGATTAAAATATAAACTTCTAGATGTCCAAAAAATCTGAATAAATATTGGTATAGGATTGCATCTCCTCCTCATGAAAGGTATTTAAGTATTGATCTTTTGAAAGCATAGTTATTGCACTAGCTAGCACAGGTGGTGATAAAACAAGCAGAACAGCTGTAATTAAGATAAATCAGACTATTAAAAGAGTTTTGTCTATAGAAAAATTTTTATGAGTTATATTAATAATTGTAGAGATGAAGTTAATAGCTTCTATAATTGAAACAATTTCTGCACTATGTAGAGAAAAAATTGCTAAATCTTCTGACGCATCTCTGTGGAAAATATTTGAGAATAAAGGAGGATATACTGTTCAACCAGTTCCAACACTTGAACTAATAATTCTTCTTAAAGTAAGGAGTATACTAATAGAAAAGGCGATGGCACGGAAAGTTGGAGATTCCAGGTTCGACTCCTGGCCAAGGAGTTTTTTTCGCAATATAAATTTAATTT
>NW_018023841.1:0-9863 GCF_002006095.1 Pseudomyrmex gracilis | reverse complement strand
ATGCTACGCGTAGCCATACTGTCCAGCAGAAGTAACGCAGCAATTGCAACTGCTACATGAAGCCGCTACGTAGCGCTACGTAGCGCTAGCTTCGGCTAAACACACCCAATGACGACGATGCTGAGCGCGTTGACGAGGATGAGGCCGGATCGGAGATGGTGTTGAGAGAAAGAGAGATAGGAATTTACAAGCGCGAGAAGGAACTCGCTG
Organism: Pseudomyrmex gracilis; assembly: GCF_002006095.1. NCBI lineage: Eukaryota > Metazoa > Arthropoda > Insecta > Hymenoptera > Formicidae > Pseudomyrmex > Pseudomyrmex gracilis. Next base: position 9,653 of record NW_018023841.1, on the reverse strand, counting down.
AGCGGGAGTTCGAATTAGCGCGGCGTGAGATCGCGATCTTGAAGCGAGAGGCTGTCGCGANTCGTGGTGGCGGATCGGAGCCGGTGTCGCGCGGCGATGGAGCGGCGGTGGAGCGAGCGGCGTTACCGCGTGTGCAAGCGTGGCGTCCGGATCTGGCGGATTTGCTGGGCGACTTTGACGGCATTTAGTCGTCTTTTGATACGTGGGAGAAGCAGCTGAGATTTTTAAAAACCACGTATCACTTGGATGACGACCAAGCCAAGGTTTTGATGGGGTCTAAGCTGAAAAGAAGAGCGTTTGAATGGTTCCATTCGAGACCAGAGTACATTGCGATGCCGTTCGGAGAGCTCATGCAGGAGTTCAAGGCAATGTTTCAGCGTCGTGAGAGTAAGGCGGTGCTGCGTAAGAAGTTTGAGAATCGTACGTGGAAGAGAGACGAGACCTTCCATGAATATGTGCACGAGAAGATAATCATGGGAAATCGTGTACCGGTCGACCAAGAAGAATTGCTCGAACACGCTATAGACGGCATCCCGGATATCGCGTTGCGCGACCAGGCGCGCATCCAGGGATTTGTGACGATGGATTCTCTTCTGAGGGCGTTCGAGAGGGTGTCGCTGCGGGATCGTGGNGAGGCTGCTTCCGGTCGGCGAGGCGGGCGCACCGTCGGATCGGCGAGAGGCGAGAGGCTTGAGCGGCCCGGCGAAGGTGGAGCGAGCAGTTGTGACGACGGAAGGAGCGAGAAGAAGAAAACAATNAGTAAGCGATGTTTTAATTGCGGAGCGCGCGAGCATGTGAGCGCAAATTGTCCAAAAAAAGAGCTAGGCACCAAATGTTTTGAATGCGGCGAGTACGGCCATATCGCGTCGAGATGCTCAAAAAAAAAAACACAGTAATAACGATTTGAGAGAACCGACAGTCTCGACGATTTCGTGCGTGTCGCGAAAAAAATATATTAAAGAAGTAGTAATAAACGGTCGCGTTTTTACGGCACTTGTGGATACAAGGAGCGATGTTTCAATAATGCGCGCGAGCGAATATGCGGCGATCGGATCACCCGACTTGCAAACCTCGAAATTAGAATTCTGCGGCATAGGCGGAAATAGCGCCGCATCGCTAGGACAATTTCGGACGAGAATTTTAATTGACGGACATAATTATTCAATACTCATATATGTAGTCGCTGACGCGGTTATACAGTGCGGTTTACTTGTAGGCACTGACTTTTTAGATACGGTGGATGTCAATATTAAGCAAGGTGTGATTTTGATAGAGCCGATTTTAAAAGAGATGAGGCGTAGCGAGAAATCTTTACTATTGACGTGGTGCAGCATGCAAGCAATATAGATACTACTTATATCCAGAATGCCGAATACAGACAGACCGTAATCGACTTAATTAAGAATTATGAGCCGAATAAGTCCCGGGAGCTAGACATAAAAATGACTATTGTTTTAAAAAATGACGAGCCAGTATATCAGAAGGCGAGACGTTTATCGCAGGTAGAAAGAGACATAGTCAACGCGCAGATTGAGGAGTGGGAAAAGCAGGGTGTCGTTCGGCCCTCGGTTTCCGATTTCGCGAGTCCGGTCGTGCTCGTAAAAAAAAAGGATGGATCGCATAGACTTTGCGTTGATTATAGGCAGCTGAACAAAAAGATTGTAAGAGACAGGTATCCGCTCCCTCTGATTGAGGATCAATTAGATCGGCTGCAGGGTGCAAAAGTTTTTAGTACACTAGATTTAAAAAACGGGTTCTTCCATGTGCGGATGGACGAATCGAGCGCGAAATATACGTCGTTCATCGTGCCTGACGGCTAGTACGAATTTTTGAGAGTGCCTTTTGGACTGTGCAACTCTCCTTCGGTTTTTCAGAGGTTCGTCAACGCAGTCTTTCGGGACTTAGTCAGGGAGGGGATCGTACTCATTTATATGGATGATTTGATCGTTCTCTCGAGTGACGAGATCACGGGGTTGAGGAATCTCGAAATTGTTTTGGGGGTTGCAAGTCAGGGCGGATTGGAAATCAACTGGAGGAAATGCTACTTTTTACAGAAAAAGGTAGAGTTTCTCGGGCACATNATTGAGAGCGGAACGATTCGTCCGTCCGAGCGGAAGGTGAAAGCTGTTATGTGCTTTCCTGAACCTCAAAATGTGCGACAGGTGCAGGCATTTCTGGGCTTGAGCGGTTATTTTCGCAAATTTGTTCGCGGATATAGCGCGATCGCGAGGCCACTGTCAAATTTATTGAGAGCGAATACGCCGTTTCAGTTTGGTGCGGCGGAAAAGAGCGCGTTTAAACAACTGCAGGCTGCACTAAGCGAGCGACCGGTTTTACATTTGTATCGGCTCGGTGCGGAGACCGAACTCCATACTGATGCGTCGAAGCACGGTTATGGAGCAATTTTGTTGCAAAGATGTACGGACGATCAATTCTTGCACCCGGTGTATTACGCGAGCGGTAAAACCGCTCCGGCTGAGGAGCGTTACACTAGCTACGAATTGGAGGTTCTCGCGGTTGTAAGAGCGCTCAAACAATTTCGCGTCTACCTCCTGGGGATACGTTTTAAAATTGTGACCGATTGTCGGGCGTTTTCTCAGACTATGGCGAAGAAAGAACTTTGCGTGCGAGTCGCCCGGTGGGCATTACTTTTGGAGGAGTTTAACTACGCGATTGAACATCGACCNGGCAGGAATATGGCACACGTGGATGCTCTTAGTCGCAATCCGCTGCCGTCCTGTTTAGTAATAAGCGAATGTGAACAGGGATTAATGGCGCGCCTAAGAGAAGCGCAGAAAAAAGATGACGATTTAAGAAAAATACTCGAAACCGTTGAGCGAGGAGCCACGAGCGACTATGTGATTAGAGGCGGAGTTTTATATAAAGAAGTAGATGACAATATGCGAGTCGTCGTTCCTCGAGCTATGCAGACGCGAATAATTGAGAGGGCTCACGAGCAAGGTCATTTCGGAATCAATAAAACGGAAGCTCTGATAAAAATCGACTATTCCGAATTTACGATCGAAAATCGAGAAGGTCATCCGCAACTGCGTTGTTTGTATTTTGGCGGAGCAAAAGCATGGAAAGCTGGAATGCTTATTGAATCCGATCGAGAAAGGCAGCGTGCCACTCGACACTTTTTATATTGACCATTTAGGCCCGTTGGCGTCGACGAAAAAGAGCTATGCTCATATTTTCGTGGTTGTAGATGCATTCTCGAAGTTNACGTGGCTTTACGCGGTGAAGTCTACAGGTTCGGCTGAGGCAATCGATCGTTTAAAAAAACAATTGTTTGTTTTTGGAAATCCCAGAAGAATTGTATCCGACAGAGGCTCCGGATTTACTTCAAAGGAGTTTGAAGAATACTGCCGGTCCGAGGCCATTAGCCATATTTTGACTACCACGGGAATCCCGCGGTCTAACGGTCAAGTCGAGCGAATCAATCGTGTTTTAATATCTTTATTGACCAAATTAGCGGCGCCGAAGCATTGCGAGTGGTATAAATACTTAAACACTGCGCAATTATATCTAAATACCACACTACACCGAAGCATAGAGACGACTCCGTTTCACGTGTTACTCGGAGTGAATCCGCGAATTCGCGATAATCTTGACGTTCGGGGAATTCTTGAGAACGAATTGTTAACTTCCTTTGACGAGAGCAGAGACGAATTGCGACTACCCAGGCCAGAAACAATATTTTAAAAATTCAGGACNAAAACAGACGGAATTATAATAAAAAAAGAAAAAAAGCTTTATGCTATCGCGAGGGTGACCTTGTAGCTATTAAGCGCACGCAGCAGGGTCCTGAGCTTAAACTGGCGCATAAATATCTCGGCCCAACAAGATTTTTTTCATTACGTGCTGTATGGGCAGCTTATATTTATATATATTTAAATGTTATATTTTATATTTTTGCATTGTACATTACATTTAACCTCTGTTTTTAATTCCTATTCCTAAGATTTTTTCTATTGTGCTCAAGTCCTAAGACTTTGTTTGCGTTCCAATGTTCACTGCCAGTACTGAAAATCAATACTTTTGCATCACATGTGCTTTACTTTCCAGACTGGCAGTGAATATCGAAACGCAGCTTTAAACGGTAAGCAATCAACCAATCACAGTCGAGCAGTAACATCTTAACTGCCTTATTGCTTGACTGTGATTGGTTGATAAATATGCTTACGTTTTTTGAGTAGTTTCCGAATGTTTCCAATAAGATACACAAATGATACAGTGTAATGGCCTTCACACATAAAATTACTTAAGACGTACCCTTGACGTAGCCGTAAGGAAATTGATCAATCAGAAATTTACGTCCAAAGTGATGGCGACATAGTATACATTCTGATTAGTCAATTTTCTTACGGCTACGCCTTAGGGCAACGTCTTATTGAGCGGAAATCTACAGCGGAACAAAATACGCGGAACCAGCGCGACCAATCGTAACCACAGAAAAAGCGAAGGAAAGAAAACGAAATGGCTATGATTGGTCGCGCTGGTTCCGTGCATTCCTTTCTGCTATGGATTTCCGCTTAATGGGACGTCGCCCTTACGGTCTTAAGTAAGTTTATGTATAATGGCCTTAAAGGCCGAAGCACAGATTTTTGCATAAGGCTAATATTATATTTGTCGTACGACAAAAATTTTAAATATATTGATTGGCTACCAAATAGAGTTCTTTATAAAACTCTATTTGATAACCAATCAACATACTTAAAATCGTTGTCGTACGACAAATGTAATATTAGCCTAACGCATAACGCATAAGACATAAGAAAATCAACCAATCAAAGCCTTCTAGAACAAAAAGTAAAGATGAAAATGGAAGGCTGAATTGGTTGATTTTCTTATGTCTTATGCGTTTTTTATGCGTTATGCAAAAGTCTGTGCTTTGTCCTATAAGAAAATCAATCAATCAAAGTCTTCTCAAACAAAAAGTAGGGATGAAAATGGAAGGTTGAATTGGTTGATTTTCTTATGTCTTATGCGTTTTTTATGCGTTATGCAAAAGTCTGTGCTTTGTCCTATAAGAAAATCAATCAATCAAAGTCTTCTCAAACAAAAAGTAGGGATGAAAATGGAAGGTTGAATTGGTTGATTTTCTTATGTCTTATGCGTTTTTTATGCGTTATGCAAAAGTCTGTGCTTTGTCCTATAAGAAAATCAATCAATCAAAGTCTTCTCAAACAAAAAGTAGGGATGAAAATGGAAGGTTGAATTGGTTGATTTTCTTATGTCTTATGCGTTTTTTATGCGTTATGCAAAAGTCTGTGCTTTGGCCTTAACACACTTCAACTAATATATATAAAACACATATAGCATTTCACTTTTTTTCGGCGCGCCGTATCAATTTTCGGCGGTGGCGGCGGCGGCGGTGGCAGCGTTCGGCGAAAATTTCAAAATCGGCAGCGGCGGAATTACCAAATAATAATTTATCGGCGGCGACGGCGTAAAGGTCATTCTACATAAGACGCAGACGCAGGTCGCAGGACGTTGATCTCGAAGAATTGACCAATCACGTAAATCGATTGGCTGATTTGACAAACGTGAATGGTCAATTTCGCGAGAAAAATTAAAATATAAACTTTAAAACTGTTTTTCAAGTTTGGACCGAGTTAATGCCATTATTATACAAGGTCATCAAAAAGTATCGGACCCCTCTACTATCTTCAGTTAGAATGTATTTTGGAGAAAATGTCCAATAGCAAAGTTTCAAGCGAAGAGTAAGATGATGACCTTGACTTTGATCTTGACCATGTTCTTTAAGGTCATTTCAAGGTTAACCTTATTTTTTTAAATGGAACCCCGTACATTTAATTACATATTTTTATAGCTTATCTCGAGAGCTTTCCAAAACACTATAATAAAACATTTTTTCATTAAATACTTTTTGAGTTATAAAGGTTTGAAATTAACAATTTGTTAAGTGGCGTGTGATTCCGGCCAGTTAAGACAAGAGTGGCGTGTGGGTCCGGCCAGTTAAGGCAAGAGTGGCGTGTGATTCCGGCATGGATAAAGGAGGGAGCGTTGTCGAAAAAAGATGAAGCCTATGCAGCCATGTTTATATNGGCTACTAGTACTGCCATCTGTTAGAACTTTACAATACTTCGATGGAATAATGCCCAGAATGATATTTACACAAGGAATTGCATCTTCTCTTAATCTNATCCGCATTTGTGGGCATTTATAAAAATCTTTAGTTTGAAAATGCATAGAGCATAATGTTGCAGATTGATTGATAGAAGCTTCTGATATGTTCATGGCTTCACACCACATTTTTCTTTTCATATCATTTTTTGGCAATCTATAATAGTAATAAAAAAAATTAAGAATTAAACATGATGAACTTAAGTTTATATCATTTNTTTACATCATTTGTTACTATTTATTGACTTTTTTATTCATTATTTATTTACATCATTTATGTTACAAATTCAAAATCATTTACACTCACATGTAGTTAAAGTCACAAAATATTACGATGTATATACTTACACATAAAATGATATATTTTGAGTTTTTTCTAACTCCTCTTGTTGTTTGGATTTTGCGATGATTTATTGTGGCAGTTTTTTGATATGCAATGCACCATTTTTGTAATTAATTTTTTTATAAAATAAGTATAAAAGTTTAGAACATCCGTAACGCTTATGTTAACTAAATTTAAACCTATAGTATTAAATGTAATATAACGTGTAGATTAATACGCATCAATGTCAAATAATACTACTCTCAATGTGTTGAAATAATACCACTCTCATCAAATAGATAGCAGCACTAGTAGCCCATATAAATATGGCTGAAGGTTCTTTAGAGGTCAAACCCTCCCCCCCCCGCACCATGGCTTCACTCCCCGCGTCTATAATATCCCTTAATGCTCCCTCTTTTATCTCCATGGATTTCGGCGATCACCTTCGGGCAGTTTTCCGCCGTAGCCTACTAGCATAACCGCTTGAAGCCGTACAACTTTGCTATTGGACATTTTTCCAAAATGCATTCTTACTGAAAATAGTAGGGGGATCCGACACTTTTTGATTAATGTATTTTCTTTAAACCACTTAATTGGTCTCATTATTCCGCGCACAAAAGTATTAAGATTATGATTACTGAAACCTAAATAATATTTTACAAGATATTTTACATTTTGTGTCAAAAAATTGTTACCTTCAAACCTTTATATCTCAAAAAGTACTTAATGAAAAAATGTTTTATTATAGTATTTTGGAAAGCTCTCGAGATAAGCTATAAAAATATGGAATCAAATGTAGGGAGTTCCATTAAAAAAAATAAGGTTGACTCTGAAATGACCTTAAAGGACATGGTCAAGATCAAAGTCAAGGTCATCTTACTCCTCGCTTGAAACCATACAACTTTGCTATTGGACATTTTCTTCAAAATGCATTCTAACTGAAGATATTAGGGGGATCCGATACTTTTCGATGACCCTGTATATTCTTATATTATATCGGTACATCTATCGAGCAGCAAAAATAAAAGATGTGTTTAGACATATATATTTACGGTGCGTGGACGCGCACCGTTCAATGTTTCTCGCCCGTCTCACACATCGAGATTTCCATGTTGGTGACATCGCAATTTGTGGAATCAATAGACAACGATGTAATATTGGTGTAAAAAATACAAACGTTTACAAATATTTTAGTATTACTAAACAAGTCACTTTACACATTTAAAAATTTTTAACATAATGAACAATGTATATGTGTATATATATATATATATTTATTTATTTGTTTACTTATTAAAAGTTGTATTTTATATTTTATATTTTATATTTATATATATATTTATTTATAGATGCATTTTAATTTCTTAAATAAATTTGTTTTGACTTCTGTTGTCAATTGTAACTCGTGTAAAGTGACTTTAAAATAATCATAACACTCTCTATGTATTGCGTGTCTTTTTTTATGTTGTATTTTTTTTCTTATCCCAGACACCATAGACCTGCAAAATACGTCCTAAAAACATCCGGAAAATGTGCTATTTTTAAGGGCGCACTTTGAATGTTTTTAAGATGTTAGTTGAAAGTTTGTGCTGTCCGGAATTTCTTTTAATTTTTTTATCTATTCTATTTGTTCTTTCCTTATCTATTTCTCTTTCTTTTCTATCTTCTTTTTCCATCTATCTTTTTTACTTCTATGGTATCCTTTCTATCTAAGCTTTTACCTGTTCTGTTCTATCTATATTCTTTTTGGAAATACACAACATTGGTTTTGTAAATAGTGTATTTTTATATATTTGTATTTATTTATATTTATAATTTTTATATATTTGTATTTATTTATATTTTTATTAAAACATTGTTTTATACTATAACATGTAGAATTATTCCAATTATTTTAATTATTATTATTGTTTATGCTAAAAACGTACATATAAACATTTATTACAATACTGAATAAAACAAATGTTTTATGTTTTTGACGGAAGAAACCACCATCTTCTCGCAGTTTCCGTTGAGCAACAATGTGTACGTAGTTCATATATAAAACTTAAATACAATCAAATTCTTATTGCCAGAATACTTTTTTTTTAATGTATATTATATGTAATTGCAAGTGCGAAGTAAAAAATATATTAACAGAATATTTTTTACGTAACAAACAACATTTAAACCAAAATATAGTTTTATCTCTATGTATTTTATATTAACAATAATTTTGCTAAATATATAATAGAGTATACTTTTCTTTTTTTTGTTTAAAACAAAAAGACGTACATATTGGCCAAAAGTGGATTTATATTCTTCACTTTTCATTTATGCTCCTCATATGTTTTATTTTCCTAATTATTCTTTTATGGTGTTAATATTTTTTTATTTAATCAAAATGTTTCTGTAAGTAATAAGTGCAAAAACAAGAACAAACGACGAAAAATGATAAATAGCTGCTAGCGCGAGGCTTAGCCGCTCGCGCTAGCCGCGTACGCTATAGTTATGTCGAAAGAAAGAGTCAGTAGACATATCTTTGTTCTCTTCTACCGCCCGAAGGCGACCGTAGCGTTGAGCGCACACGTACACGGTTGCTCCCCTGTGTGCGTATCCTCTCCATTTGCTGCCATATATATAAAACTTCTATATTGCTAGTACCAGAGAGAAGCCTGAGAGTGGCCAGGCCCATAAGAGTTTTTACGATCGCTATTCCAGCTCGTAAGCTAGCGCATGTCCATGGGTGGTGCACATTGGCAACTACGTAGCGATNTTCACGAGCGACTTGTCGATACGTACGCTATGTCCAAACGTGGACATGGTTCTATACCGTGCTATGTGCACGATTCCAAACGTGGAGAAAAATCAAGCAGCCGGCCAGCACCGAAGTGGTAGGGGAACGCACACAAGCGAAACCGCCGTCGTCCGTGTGCCCTCGTGGAAGAATGCAGACATATTATGTTTCGTCTCCCTTTTACCAAGCCGAGTATATGGCGAGACACAAGGCACGTTATTTACGTTGCGCGCTTGTTGCGTATGACAACGTGAAATGCTTTCTCAAGATTTGTAGTCTTGGAAAAAGTTCATAAAAGTTCATTCTTGATGTGGTTTATTATTGATATAATAATTATTATCAATAATAAAACATCAGAATGCATTATATATTTTTATTAATTACACAGCCACACAAAAAAAAAAA
>NW_018023840.1:7532-10786 GCF_002006095.1 Pseudomyrmex gracilis | reverse complement strand
ACACTGCTTCTGAATGCGTTGCGCTTGTAAGGTGCGAGATACAATCCGCGACCTTCCAACGCGCGATTGTGTCGTTGCAGTTCCTCCAATTGGCGCGCAGCGGCCTTTCGATCGCCAACGGCTTTTGCTACACCAGCCGCACCACCGATCAACGATCCGATGGCTCCCAGCACAGGCAATAGAAACAACAAGCCACCGCGTTTCGCGACCGGTAAAATTTTCTTTTTCTTTTTCGCATGTCTTTTCCTTTTACCTGTCTTGTGTCTCTTCGAACCCGCGCCGAGCTTCGTTTTGGCCTTTATGGCAGCCCAAACAGCCGTTGCGGCAACTTTTCCTCCCATAGTAGAGTTGGCGNCTGTTATGCGTTCGCGCGCTTTTTTAGCAAGCAACCGGTTGGCGTCGTGACGCGCGGCGAGTTCGGATTTGCGCGAGTAGGCAATGTCGTGCTCGCGACACGCGGCGTCCAACGGATTTATTCCGCGATCGCCCCGCGCCAACCGTTTGGCGAGCTTTGTGCCGGGTCCGCAAAATTGATAGCCCGGTATGTGCAATTCAAACGGCAAAGCGTTTATAGCGCTGTTCAACAGACCTGCGCCGTTCGCGAAACGCATCCGACGTGGTTTNGACGACCAATCGCGTTCGAGCGTTTGTTCAGTTCGCTCGCGATCCGCTCGCGCTACGCTTGTCACAACGACTGAGCAATCGGCGATTCAACAACTGTTTTTATGTTGTTTGTTTTTTTAACAAACAAACAAACGATTTGGAATCGCGCCGACGCGCTGCGCAAGCGCGAAACGGATGGCGACATGCGTTTCGTTAAACAACCGTTCGCGATACGGGTGTCGAATGTCGAAGAACGAACGCGACGATCAAACGAGGGGGAGAAAAACGCGCGAAACAAAAANAGGCACGGTCCTCTTCTGCCGAACGCGATACGCGCGATCGTTTGCGGACCGTCCAACTGCGGCAAGATGAACGTTCTGATACGTTTGTTGGAGAGTCCGCACGGTGTGCGATTCGAGAACGTTTACGTGTATTCGAAGTCTCTGCATCAACCAAATTATCGCTATTTGGAGCAACTGTTGGGATTAATGGGTGAAATAGGTTACTTCACGTTCGCGAACAACTGCGAAGTTGTGCCGACAAACGAGGCTTTGCCCAATTCCGTGTTCGTGTTCGACGACGTTGTCTGCGACAAACAGGATGCGATAAGGGAGTATTTCGCGATGGGTCGTCACTCGAAAGTCGATTGCTTTTATCTCTGTCAAACGTACGCCAAAATACCGAAACATCTGATTCGCGACAACGCGAATCTATTGATACTGTTGATACTGTTTCGACAGGACGGCACGAATCTTCGACACGTTTACAACGATCACGTCAACACCGACATGTCGTACAACGACTTCTCGGAACTGTGTCGCGCGTGCTGGCGGCGAAAGTATGGTNTCGTTGTGATAGACAAGGAGAGCTCGTTTTGCAAAAGCAGGTACAGACGCGGGTTCAACGAGTTTGCCGTGCCGTAAACAGCGACAGTTGCGAACGGTATGTCGAGCAACGACGACGACAACGAGACTTCGCGCGCGTCGGCGTTGACCGCCGATATCGACGAACGCAAGCGTTTGGCGAAAGAGATTGCTCGAACGCGCGAATCAATACGCAAGAAACATCGATCGTTGAAAACAGGTCGCATCGAGGAAAAGTTCGCTCTCGAACGACAATTCAAGCCGATTGTTGAACCGTTGCAGGAACTTGTGGAGAGCGCAAAACCAACGGAAAGTTTTTATACAACGGTTGTGAAGAGGAAACTCGAAGACGACGCGGCGACGAGACCGACGCCGTTAAAACCGAAAAGACGCGGATCAAACGTCGCACCGTTGACATTATTACCCTTTTCCGCGGGTGATAACAACAACAGCGATGCGATCCCAACGCCCGAGCCGCCCGCGTCGCCCACGTTGCTCGAACGCACGGTCGACAAACTCGCGCAAACGAGCGACGGCGAAACGAGAAACACGTTGCTCCAGCGTTTGGGACCGTTGGGCCGCAGATACATCGGCGCTCTGTTGAGCACCGACAGATCGAAGACCATTGACACAACATTCGGCGTGTACTTTGGCGAGGAGGGTACGTTGCTCGGCAGCAAACGCTTCGACGTCGGTTCCGACAACTCCATCATCGTGGACGACGTTCGATACGCGGGCACACCGGGTCTGAATTGATATTCATAAAGCATCCCGACAGCACCGCGTATACCGAGAGCGACAAACGTGTGTATCGCGATTTGTTGCTGACAACTGACGCTCACAGACGGAATCATCGTCTCACAGCGCCTGTAAAAAGCAGCAAAGGTTACAAGTACAAAAATATTATCGCACCGTTGTATTCAACGTTCACCAAACGACGGGTAAAGGATTGCATCCGATCGTTATGAAATTGACCAACAACGCGATAGATTACGTACACTGGGACGATCCCAACGAACTCGTGGATCGTTTGAGATTGTTGGAGGCGTCTCGTCGCGCGGGAAACNACTCGCATGACAACGAGTTTTTGTCCATCATCGAGGAGCTTCGCGAGGCGGGAGTAATTATAAATTGAACCGTTGCTCGAGGAACGTCGACAGTTCCGTTAGCGCGCGATGAGCGTCAACAAGTTCGGTTCGACGTTGCAAAGGCGTGGTTACGATTACAATGACAAAGAACGCTTTCGACTAGCTATTTTGCGCAATTACGTACGCAACTACGCTCTCTGTTTGTCCGCGTCATCAGTCGAGTACAATGCGAAGGAGCGCGCGATACCTCGTTTGAAGAAACCGCGAAACGATTCCGACGCCGCGACCAAGTTCTACGTAGACGTCGCTCTCTCACATGCGTACGACGCTGCAGGTCGCAACCACGCGAAAGAGATTATCAGTCGACAAATGTTTGAAGAATATACAGTACAAGCGGGGCACTCGAGCAAAGCACTGAGCAAGGACATTGAGCATCTGCGAACAAACGCGTACGATCGATTGAATAAGCTGGAGAAGAGGCCGCGAGGTGCGGATCCGCAAGACGTCAAAACCTTGAGAAACGACTTGATTCAATTACAACAAACAGTGAAAGAGACCGTTGAGCATCTGCAAAAAAACGATCAATTGGATAAGCTGAAAAAGCAGATTGAATCTTTGCAAACGAATGTGAACGAGTTGTTGCGCGACGTTCCGACTCATGTTCAGGAATTCATTCGTACGCAAAACGCTGGCTTAAATA
>NW_018023840.1:3622-6392 GCF_002006095.1 Pseudomyrmex gracilis | reverse complement strand
CATGGTATATTACCGACCATGGTATATGTTCAAGGCTGGTAACTTACCGACTACTGTAACAAAGTAAAACTGAAAAAGAAAAAGAAAAGAAAACTCGATACAATAAGTACTTAAACATCTAAGTCCACGGATGTGACAATACAATAAAAACAATTACATATACTTCATTTAATGTGTATTATTATTATATCATCAACATAATCTAATCTAAGTTAGGGATTTTGTAGTGGCCCCACGGTAAGGTGTCGGTCGATCCATGGATGATGTACCGCTTGTCGTCGTGCGGGTTCAGAGCGAGCTTCCGTTCCGACATGGTGAACACTTCGTGCAACTGAGATCGTATGCACAACTGCTGTCTCGTCAGTTTGGTTGCATTCCGCAGACATTGCACGTAGTCGTCGAAGGTGATCGTTCTCGCGATGACGCTTNTCTTCACACCTTTCACCTTCTTCGTGCACTTGTTGTCGCCCACTCGGGTTGCGTACATCTTCGCGCGCAAACCCACAAACTCCGTTATAACATCTCCGTTGTTCTCATCCTTCATAAGTCCCGGTACCTTCTTGTTTGCGCGAGGCATGTTGTACGAATTGTCCGCTAGATAGTCGCTCGTATCAAAGCGAGTTCTTTCATTCAGCGGGAAGAATGATTGTGCTGTTGTTCAATCGTTCACAATCCACAGTGTGTACCGCCAGCTTATCTNTCGTGTAGAAGTAGTGTAGACATCTGTGTATGTATTGCAATAAACCAACAATACACGCAACATTGATTAATGAGTTCACCATCTCACAATTTAGATATTTACTTTTTATTCAACATTGTTGTTACTGTTACACCACTCGTTCGTACTTACCGATCGCATATGTACTTCGCTGTCTTCCTTTTGCTCAATTGCATGCTGACTAAACGCGATGAATTTTTTATATACGCGAAGTGTCCCACGCGTCCGTTGTGTTGATCGGAAACATACAGCAGATTCACATGCTTCTCCTTCTTGTTCAATGTGAGATGCAGCGGCACGTATCCGTGTCCCTGTTTCGCCGCCGTAAACACGTTTACGGACACGTTGTTGTTGCGTTCGAAACGCGCGATTTGATGCAACGTCATTGGAAACTCTATTCCATCAAAGTTCAACACACTCGCGTACGCGGGGTATTGCGATGGTCGATGTGTGTTGTTAGCACTAGGATACCACGCAGCAACCACTGCCCACGCAAAACACGCATTGTCTTGCAATTGTACGTTCACTACCGCGAGTTTGAGCTGAACCTCGCGCGGCATTTTAATCTGACATCCCGTTCGCATCGGATTNTGACTGTTCACATTCACTGTGAGGTTCAGTATCTGCGTCAACTGCCAACCGCTGTCGCGTTCCTGGAACTCCTCAACAGTGGTCATTGTCGCGTCCATCACGTCTCGATCGTACCACTCGCGCAGATCCAACAAGTGATACAACGCGCGATTGCGCGTATTGAACGATTTTACACTCGGTTTTTCATTTGCGACAAACTTCCCGTTGAACACCGTGTTCACTTTCACACTAGCGTGCCGCGCGATTGCTCGATGAACGCGTGCGAGCACCGTGTCTCTAGCGGCTTCGAGAAATCGACGGAGCTCGATGAACGACTTGTTCACCACGATACCGGTCACCACACGATATTTAAACGCCGTCTCGACTTCGATCCATGCGAGTCCCGCACTCTCAACGCCCGCACCAACGTGCGTGAATCGTTCGCGAAGGGCCGCGCGCAGACTTTCGAGTCGCGCGATACGAGCAACTTATCACACCTGTGGATGATCGCGGGCGTTTTCTACGGCACTCTTCTCTCAGTGTCTCTAGACGTTCGTCGCACCGTTCCTCCCACGAGATGTAATCGTTTAACGCGTCGAGGAGCGCGGCCTCTTCTTTGAGCGGTTCGCGATCGTTCATGTTGTTGTCTTTGCATATACTCGTATATAATTGTTTACTCACGATAGTATTATTGGATCGTATATATTTGTTGGATTTAATTTTCGTTTTTTCATCTTTTCATCTATTAGTTGCTCATAGTCATCATCATCGGGGGATGTATTCTTGTGGCACTCGGTGTTTCAGTAACAATCATCCTCTGTATACAAAACAAACAACGGTCGTCTGTAGCAGTTGGAACACCATCGCTCTGAATTCCATATAACGTCTGTCATAAAATCGGCGTCTTCGATCATTTGATGTTCGGTGATTTTTACCCACCTATTCTGCAACCACTTGTACCNATGTTGTTGCTTACCCCACTCCCACACTNGCAACGCGCATCGGATGCACAAGCAAGACAGATGTTTCAGATCCGCGCAACTTGTTCTAAACTCTATGTATGCAATTTCGATGTGATTGACGGTCTCGACGTACCTTGGAAGCCAATCATATTCTCTGATTGCGAGCGCGGATAGTTGCAAGATTTTAAAGTCCTCTTCGTCGAAATTGTTTTCCTCTTATTATATTTGTTCTTCAGGTAGATCGTGCACCGATAACTAATGTATATTGCGATCGTANCGGTAGAGCCGTACATCGAGAACCATATCTCTCGTATTGCGTCCTTGCACACTTTAAAAATTTCAAGTTTGTGTATTTTAATGTACTCATCTACATGTTTTGCTACTGTTTTCGCAGCTAGGAACTAAAGCGATTTCGGTTGTCTGATCAGATTCATTCTTGATTTTCCATCTTTTTTCAACAACACCAACGACGGCTTGTTATCTATACAACTTGCGATTAAAATGACTTGTGACTCGCTCC
>NW_018023840.1:2685-3167 GCF_002006095.1 Pseudomyrmex gracilis | reverse complement strand
CGGGAACTTTGCGGTTTTTCTCGGAATTATTTGTTTTACTGCGCAATTTAAATTTTAGCGATGACGTCATTATTCCAAACGACCTTGAACGCGTTTAAACCTGCTCGAGTTCTATTTTTAGCGATGACGTCATCGACATTCTTGCGGTTTTTCTCGGAATTTATTTATTTTACTGCGCAATTTAAAACTATAATTGAGAGGTGCTCTTATTNTAACAATGACGTCATCAACCAAACGACCTTGATCACGCACAAACACGTTACAACCAATGGCGTAACCACTATCTTAAATAAATATAACTTGCGTCGAATATTGCAATCTCCATTTTTACGGCTCGCCGTTAATTGGCTAATTCCGGTAGGGCCGATAACAACGCTCCGCCGACACCACCCACACTCCTACGTTATCTCATCCGCAACGCCCAGGTCCTGCTCTCATTATTACGAATATGTTTCCATAAACTTCTCCTTCCCCCTTCTCTT
>NW_018023840.1:0-1400 GCF_002006095.1 Pseudomyrmex gracilis | reverse complement strand
GGTGTAAACCCTGTTGCCGTGTGTGGTGTCGTATTGTACGCGAACATTGCGTACGGCACCTACTCGTCCCAATCCGTCTGGTCTTCATTCACGTAGTGACGTATGTACTCGGCTAATGTTTGATGCAAACGCTCTAACGCTCCGTTACTTTCCGGATGATAGGCCGTTGTCTGTTCTTTATTTATTCGCAGTATCTTGCAAACATTCTTAAACATTTCGCTTATACAGTTTGTTCCTCGATCCGTTAGAATCGTTTCCGGAATCCCGTGTTCACACACAATTTTCGTCGCGAAATCCTTTGCCACCGTAGCGGCTTCTTGATTCGGAACGGGTATNGCCTTACTAAACTTTGTAAGACCGTCTTGGAACGTCAGCAGATATTTATTTCCGCTACTTGTCACCGGTAACGGTCCGACAATATCAAGCGCGCATTATCGAAAGGCTTTTTTGGCGTATCCGTAATTACTAGCGGTACTTTTATTTTCCGCAACAACTTAGTTTTTTGGCATGATTCGCATTTTGAAACATAACTTTCCACGTCGCTTGTCAGCTTAGGCCAGTTGTACCTCATTCTTATTCTTTTTATTGTACGTGCTATTCCTTGGTGTGCGCCCAACGGTGAATCATGATACTCGTATAATATCTGTCTCTTTTCCTCTTCGGTTAGCTCTTGCCTCTCGCTCTTCTTTTCTTCCGTTTTCTCGCTCTCCTTCGCTTTGCACGTGCATGCCTCCGCGGGAGCTTTGCTCAACGCGTCCGCGTTGGTATTCGCCTTCCCTTTTTTATGCATGATCTCGTAGTCATACTCCTCCAATTTCAAACGCCATCGCACGAGCCGCTATCCGAGGTCCTTTACGTTAAAGAACCACACCAGTGCCTTATGATCGGTGATAATCTTGNACTTCCTTCCGTATAAATAAGGCCTTAAATGCTTTATTGCCCATACGATTGCGAGTAACTCCTTCTCTGTCGTGCTGTAGTTTCGTTCCGCTTTATTCAGTACTCGGCTCGCGTATGAAATCCGGCCGATCCTTACCTACCACACTTTGCAATAGCACCGCGCCGACCGCGTAACCCGACGCGTCGGTTGTCACGATAAACTCCTTGTCAAAATCCGGATAAGCGAGCAATGGAGCACTATTTAACTTTTCTTTTAAATTTTTGAACGCTTGCTGTTGTTCGTGCCTCCACTCAAACGCTATTTCTTTCTGCAACAGTCGTGTCAACGGCTTTGCTATTTTTGAAAATTGGTCGATAAATTTTCTATAGTATCCTGCCAGACCAATGAACGCCTGTATATCNATTGCTTTTTTTGAAACCGGAAATCCCTTGACCGCCTCTACCTTCGACGGATCCGGCGATATACCCTTCTTGGTGATCACGTGTCCTAAATACGTGAC
>NW_018023839.1:8970-10631 GCF_002006095.1 Pseudomyrmex gracilis | reverse complement strand
ATCTCTACCGCGAGACCTCTCCGTACTCTTGCTGTAGCCCCAGCTTTGGTCCCTCGACCCCCGCCATTCGTGACTAGGTGTCGACCTTGCCGTTCGTTGAGCTGAGTTTTGAGTCACTTCCTTCCTTTCGCGCACTCTTTGCTCAGGTTGGGAAGTCATCTTCATGGTGTCGATGTGAGTTAAGTACTCAATCAATTGTGTTACGTCGTTCAGAAGTCCGGGTCTTATTCCGATCGCCGTATTATGGTCAAAGTGACGCGCGATATTTGTAACGAACTCCTTGTCTTCAACTGGAGCGTCCAACACCTTTACTTGTCGGTGTAGATTCGACACGTACTCCGCCATGGATTTGTGTTTCGACGGTTCGTACTTTCCCGTATATAACTCCCTTCGAATTTTGCTTTGGATCACTTGACTCCAAAATTTTTCCTTAAACGCAACAACTACGTGTTGATAATCCACGAATTCTCGCGAGTCAAACCATGTTGCTGCTCCGTGCGTCAAACACTGTGGAAACCAGTATANCATGTCCTCCGCGTTCATATCCTCACGTGCTGCCGTACTTTCAAATCGTTTAAGAAAAACCACAGGNTTGATATCGGAGTCCCTGCCTCCGAACTTGAGTTCTCTAAAAGGACTTTGTAGATAGCCCCCTCTTGGTAACTTAGGAAAATACACGTTCTGCTGAACTGGCTGTATTTGATGTTGAACCCTTGGAAACACCGGTTCCTCAGGTCNGTGTACTGGACTGTACCGTCCATCCTCACTGTCCGAGCTTCCCTGAGCTCTTCTGCTTCTATAACGAGCGGACAATTTCATTTCTGTGACTTCTTTGGTCAACAGTTCCATTCTCTGGAGCATTTCTTCCAACAAGTCTGGAGAATGAGTTAGTGTTGGCGTTTGTCTTCGTTCCGGGATATACTCGTCATGAGCCGGAACCGTGAACGCTACGCTTTGCTGAGGTTTTACTCTCTCTGACGTTGTTTTCGGGATAGCCCCTTTGTTAGCCTCGTCTGTTGTAGACGGTTTCGTTTTGGCCCTTGTCTCAACAGGAGACCTGACAGTAGCCATGACTTTTAACAATTAGGTAAATTTACTTTTGACGTGACGCTGCCTAACTCGAGGTCTTACGTACACGTGTGTCAGAAAAAATTGCCGAATTGTGGAAATTTCTTTCACACAATCGTCCTTCGCGACGATACAAGTCGATTTACGCGAGTTTTATCCACAATTAAGTGAATTTTAGTTTTGACGTGACGCTGCCTAACTTGGGGTCTTATACATACACGAGTTAGAAAAACTGCCGAATTGTGGAAATTTCTTTCACACAATCGTTTTTCGCGACGATACAAGTCGATTTACGCGAGTTTTACCAACAATTAAGTGAATTTTAGTTTTGACGTGACGCTGCCTAACTTGGGGTCTTATACATACACAAGTTAGAAAAAACTGCCGAATTGTGGAAATTTCTTTCACACAATCGTTTTTCGCGACGAAACAAGTCAATTTACGCGAGTTTTATTCACAATTAAGTGAATTTTAGTTTTGACGTGACGCTGCCTAACTTGAGGTCTTATACATACACGAGTTAGAAAAAACTGCCGAGTTGTGGAAATTTCTTTCACACAATCGTTTTTTTTTTTTTTTTTTTTTTTTTTTTT
>NW_018023839.1:7191-8328 GCF_002006095.1 Pseudomyrmex gracilis | reverse complement strand
TTACTAGACGTGCTCTCCAGCACTTTGAAGCGAAAATTACAAAATTCGAAAACTCGAAAAATCACCTAATTGTTGAGCGGATGAGTTCCAATTGTATTGCAGCACCTTACAATGCTGATTGGACCCACAATTTTCCACTTTCAGCAACTTTTACCTTCTAGGTGGACTTCGGCTCAAATTCTGAATTAAAGAAAAATAATGAATTGTGGACACAACNTTGCTACCACAAAGGTAACCAAGTAAACAAACACTGTGCCAAGTATCAATCTGCTAGTTTATTGGTTGTTGAGTTACAACCAAAAATCACTTTTAGNGACAAAAATTTAAAAACCGCGAATTGTGGAAAATTCTACGATATTTGGTAGCACAACGTTGCCCTGAACGTGAATATGTGCTTTTTCTTCACAATTAGCCAACTTGAATTTTTTCGAAAAATTCAAAATTTTCGAAATGTTGAAAACTTTTACGGAAATGGAAAATACACTCAACAAAGAGACTTAATCCAAAATATCTTTCACAATTCGTGACTTTGGCTTATTTCTTGAAAAACTTACAAAACTGTGTAATTGTCAACAACATGACCACACGACCGTACTCTATTTCCNTACAAGCGTGTCCCACTAAAACTTGCAACAATTCGTGTCGCCGCCACCAAGTACACACAATACCCGTAAACTCTACGTATATATCATGTGCCGTCTTGCGTATACTACACGCCGCGAATGTACTACTACTTGCACAACGCTTGTTTGGCTGACGCAATACCTCCGTCACACGACGCAATCGTTTATCCTTGTTGCTATAACGTACACTATCTTTCGAAATAAGTGATGAATTGTCCTGTCACGGTCGCCAATTTTCTTCCGCTATGGTTAACGAAAAACGACCAAAGGAAGAAAAGGATGAGCCGCGTTTGTNTATCGGATGCGAAAAATTGCCGGTTCTTCACTTTCGAAAGGAGATATACTTCGGTTATGTTACAGCAAATTCCCGGAAGTGGACGCGACGCACAACTCTAACGGACAAGATACAGTCACTACCACTGTGACCGGACGGACTTGGTGATTTTGTNAAAACTGTCCCGGTCGCCACCTACTTTCACCGCCAAGCAGGAAGGATCACAACACGGCCCGAATA
>NW_018023839.1:0-7186 GCF_002006095.1 Pseudomyrmex gracilis | reverse complement strand
TGGCTACTCACAGTAAACCACGCAAAGAACGCTCGCTCTAAAACAAAATAAATCTTACACGCTTCTGGCTGATTGCCATTTCTATTGTCACTCTTAAACAGGTGACCCTTCTCAGCCCACGGACTTAGACCTTGTTTTTCTGAAAGTTTCACGGTTTTGCTCCCGTAGACTGCACGGAGATTCCACCGTAGTTGCCTGCGGTCTCAAGGTTAGGTTAGGGTAGGTTAGGTTAGGTTAGGTTAGGTTAGGTTAGGTTGTGACCGGACGGACTTGGTGATTTTGTGAAAACTGTCCCGGTCGCCACCTACTTTCACCGCCAAGCAGGAAGGATCACAACACGGCCCGAATACCACAAAGGACTTACCGTGTTGGTCACTTAGAATTTCTTTCCGGCACGCCGCTTGAAAAAGTTCGACGGCCGTTGGACACGCAGGAAAACGGTCTTGGAACAATGAACTAACAAAACAATGTTTTAAAGTTAAAACTTCACACTGCCACTTTATTAGTAGCTGAGCTACAGGCACTTGTATAAATCACAAAGTTGAGCAGATACTCGTTGTATCAACGCACGTGAACCACACTAGGTGTGCTCAGTACGAGCGCTCGAGATCGACTGACTGGGAGGAGCGGCTGGTCTCGCCTCGACGCTTCCCCCACTCTGACGCATGCGCACAACCTATCTGGCGTAGTCACTGTGTAAAGTAGACGGAACTTCTGGGGATGACTTCCCGGGCTTTCCGAAACTTCCCCTCAACATTTCGCTAACAATTCACTATTCTTACAGTTTTATACGGTATAATTTTGAAATTGCCGAATTGTTGAAAATTTTGACGTGGACTGTTTATTTATGACTAAATAAACACTCCCTATGAATTTCACGAACAATTAGCCAGATTAATTCAAATTTTATAAGTTCTTCCAAAATTGCCTAATTGTGACTTTTTCTGTTTCAGGGATGTTCCAGATGCCACGAGGGATCACCAGGTAAGTATTTATGTACTTTTACCGATTTTTTCCCAACTAATGAAATTTTTAGGTACAAATAAAATTTAGCCGAATTGTTAGAAATTTTGATTGCATGCGTCCCTATTAGTTTCACAATGACCATTCCAGATAGTTTTTTCAACAACTCACGCTTTCTACCTTTCCAGATAGGATGATCTCTAATCAGGTACAAACTCAAAAGTCCTTAATGTCGATAAAACTTTGGGGATCATCCTAAACTGGTACAACTGACACTCCTCAAGAATATTGTCAACAATTGAGGTTTTACTCCTGATACGCACCCCGGAGGTAAGTACGCACTTACAAACTAAAACTTCCTAACTGTTTACCAAAATTGCAGGATGTGATGTTGGTCCATCCAGGAATGCGCATACAAAATCTCAGTAACAATTTGTCTCTCAAACGGAAACCGGAGGTAACCCAGGTATGATATTAAACTATTCTAATTGTTGTAAATTGTGCCTTCCTTCCAACCAGAGATACCTTCCAAACACTTTCCAGGTGTTTCTGTCAACAATTAACTTATTTTATTTTTAGATACACAGCAACCCTATCATATACTACAACACTCGAACTTATCAATTGTTGCTGATATTAGGCCTGAAGGTTCTCACAATGGTCCGCAACTCGCACGCAAAGTTCTGGCCACAATTCACAATTTTTCCGTAACTTCATACCTGGTAGGTGTCAACCTTGATTACCCCAATTGTTGCAAATTCTTACGTTTTCCTACACCTACGAACCTACTGAGTACACCCCAGTAGATCCAAACAACAACTACAGTCTTTTACTTAAACGTTACCCTAGACGGGTGACCCCTTCAATTTGGGCCATCCGAAATAAAAACTTTTCTGATTGAACTTTTAAAACTAAAATAAAACACAAAAACTATAACCGAACACAAACTCGTGCCTCACGCACCCTACCGCAAATCTTAAAACAAAAACAAACTACTAGTTGGACTGATTGTCCCTTTACGCGCCTTTGCTTTCCGCCCTAATTCTTCACCCCGTTGACGCTGATCTCTTCTTCCTTGTTCCAGCCTCCTCTTCTGATGAGTGCCGACGTTGAAGGTCTTTTCTCTCCGCTAGGCGCCGCTCAAAGTCTTGGAGCCTTGCCGCCGCCGTTGAGACAGCCGCGTCGAATAGCCTGTCCATTTCCGAGTCAAGTGACTCATTTAGAATGTGGACGATATCAACCCCGCTCCCCGAAGCCTCCGGTCGCATAACCCCCGCCATTTCCGGACCAGGGGAGACCGTTGCCAACGGTGACGTTTCCGCTGGTGTGGAAATTCTGAAAGTTTTCGCGTCCGGAGCCGGTTGAGGTGTTAAGTTTCGTGGTGTTAGAGTCGTATCCTCAGCGCCTTCCGTAGCCGGCTGTTCGCTACTCTTAGCAAGCTCCGCACATGTCGTCGCCTCGATGGTTGTCACACACGTTGTGGTAGTCGTCACAACTGGTGTAGTGACAGTGTCCGTTACCTGGGTCTTCACCTTTGCTCGAGTCACGACCACCTTTGGTTGTCGCCGTACAATTTTTTCCACCTCTTCACGGGTTACCGGGATCCTAACAACGTTAGAGGTTCTAGAATCAGTTGACTCATCGGAACTATATATTCTGTTATACGGAACAGGGCGTCGTTGTCTAGTTGCCTCAACTGGTAACTCCGCTGGTGGAGTAACATCTCTGGAGCGGTAAGGCTTAAGTTGACGTTTAACCTTATCCACTTCCAGTGAGACCCCGCTAACCTTGGTTGTAGATTCAGTCGCTGCAGGTCCTAGCGAAACGCCAACGTACTTAGTTGGCCCCTTGAGGCCCGCTACTGAGTGCTGGCTCCTATGTTTCGCCGATTTATCATACGGCTTGCCATGTTTACGCTGGCCTGGCCCGAGTGGAGTAGGTTTTTTCGCATGACTTTTTACTTTGTCTTGCGAAAAATCATCCCTGCGTTCCCCGCTTGTTGACGGTCGCGGCTTGTGCTCCTTGTATTTTGTCGACGCTTTCTTGTGACAATCCTCGTCTTGACGTCCAACAGGTGACCGACGTCTTGATCCACTGTGATGCAGACCTAGTTGCCCTTCATGTCTTGTCATGCCGGCCCCCGTTTCGCCAAGAACTCGTTCCAACTCGTTGACCTGCTCATTCACTTCTTGTCCCTCACGTTCGAGACGAGCGGTTCTTTCCACCACCTGTTGCAGAAGTCGCTCGCGGTACCTACGGGCAGCTACCAAATCGGTATGTGTTCTCCGCAGTCTCTGTAATGCCTCCCGTAATCGTACCGAAAACCGTGCATTGTCGTCCGGATCACTTGCTCCGTCCGCTCGGTCCTCCATTGCTGCGACCAGTGACGTGCTTCCTCCTGCACTCGACAAAGTACCTGGTTCTGCAAACAGAAAACGTAAACACGTTCGTGAGTACAAAATTGACACCGCTGTTTGGCCTATTGCCACTGCACGTTTATACACGTCCTTGATCACAACGAACGATTGTCTCGACCATATGTTTGAAATATGGGTCACCACCGAAACTGCTTCACGGGCTGGTGCGTACCGCGAATCGCGTATAGTTACGCACCGAGTTCGCGAACCCGGAGTTGCGCTAACAATAAGTTCGTCAGCTAATGTCTGTGACACGTAGTTGGCCTCACTTAAGATGTCTATAATCACGGGTCCACGTACTGTACCGACAGTTCCCACCGTAAACGGTCGCACTTTTCTTCCGTCCAGCACGTCTCGAGCGTTTGCATAACCGGTTGACACAACACTTAATTCCGCAGCAAAGAAACACCAGTCGTCGTCCGAGTCAGTTGACACGTCAGACAATGGAACAGTTTCTGGCGTACTCTCTCTCCGAACCGGTGTTGATACGTTACCGTTCCGACCGTTCGTATCAACAAACAAAGTACACACAAACGAATCGCGCGAACGTGGTCGTTGGTACTTCCTTTGTTTGTCGTCAGTTTCTGGCACCACAAGAACTTTACCAAGCCACTCTTGCACCTTTTGAGATCTGAACTTATCTTTTTTCTCGACACGTTCACCTGCTCTCCTGTCGTGCCGTGCCAGTCTACTTTTACTGTTCGAACTGTACTTGCGTACCTCCTTGTTACTTTTTATTGTTTTGTTACAACTGTTTTTAACATTGGATTCTATCTGTTGCAGATTCCTGGCCTTGTTCACGGAAGTCTGCTTTCTGGTTCTTGGTGAATCTTCACTTCTCCCAGATGAATCCTTGATTTGTCGCTTAGTAGATCTTCTTTCTTTGTCAGTGTTTAATTTCTTTTTCTTTTGTTTCAGGTCCTGGCGATTGGCTCTCGGACCCCTGGATTCTTCACTTTCGTCGCTGGGACGTCTTTGTCGACGCGGACTTCGTGGAATTTTCTCTTCTTTAGNTAAGTATTTTTTATCCTTAGGTATTACTTTCTGGCTTTTTTTCTTTCTAGGTTTAGGGTCTTNTTCAGTATCAAAGTGAAGGTTTATTTCGGTTTCGGAACGTGCCTCTTCTTGTTTTTTAAGCACTCGATCCGTATACCATATATTCATTTGAAATCTGAAGTTCTTTTTCCACTGGTTAACCAACCATCTCTGTACTTCAAGGGTACTCATCTTACATCTAGATTTCATAGTTTCAGATACGTACTTGTATACTGATGGTCCCTCGAGGTTGAAACACTTTTTACAACCTTGCTTAACCTTCTCCTCCACTTCCGGTGGTATCTCGAAATACTTTATTTCATAGGGATTGTATCCTTTGATTGTCTCGACTGGATCCACTAATCTTTTTTCTACAATAGCTAGTCGGCAATACTTCGGTTCTCGGTGTGGCCTCAGTTGCCTAGTATTGTAGACTCCTATAGTTCGTCCACTTTCGTCTTTTATCAGATAGGTGTTAGGCCTGACGACGTTTGTAATTCGATACGGCCCCTCATAGACCAGATGGATCTTCCTGGTCAATCTACGACTTGCATCTGAACGCCTATGCACTTTAACCCAGACTATGTCTCCAGCTGCGTAGATAGGTGCCTGTCCACGTTTCTCGGCCTGCACTCGACGTTCCTCCAATCGATCTTGTAGCATCTGTCGAGCTTGTCCAACCAAGTCACGTACGTTGGGTTGCCGTTCTCCAACCGGAATGAGGATAGGATGTATATCCTCCCGATAGTTTATGTCGGTATGTAAATCAATAGGTCGAAGTCCTGTACTTCTGTGGGCAGTGATATTAATTACTTTTTCTAACCTAGGTATCACCTGGTCCCATACGGTGTGTCTTCCGTGTGCGTAGGCCCGTATTACTCTGCCAATCTCCCTCATTACCCTCTCGACAGGATTTGACTGAGGATTATATGGCGAAGTGTGTCTTACTTGGAACCCATTGTTCGCACCGAACATTTCCCACCGATTAGTAGAAAACTGACCTCCCTTGTCCGTTAGGATTTCGGTAGGTACGCCCACTTCAGGTAAGTACTTATCATAAAGAACCTGGCAAATAGTCTCTAACTTTTGGTTTTTCATAGGATACAATTTCGTTAGTTTAGAAAAAACGTCGCAAAGCACAAGGATATACTTGTTTCCGTTTGACGTAGGTGGTAATGGCCCGAATATATCTAGGGATACCAGTTCTCGCGGTTCATTAGGAATGTTATAATAATGTTCGCCTACCGTGGGTCTTGTGTAATACTTGGTAGCTAAACAAATACGACACGACGCCACTACATCTTTGACGAGCCTATTCATCCTCATCATCGCGAAATATCTCTTTAAGAAATCTTCCACTTTGTCGGTACCAAAGTGCAAAAGATATCTATGTATGATGTTAACAAACTCCCAAGCTATTCTTTCGGGTACGTACACACGTTCGACCCCGTTTTCGATTTGTCGAACCAAACCATCTCTACGCACAAACTTTTGCGGGTCTTCACGCATCCACCCCGGAAGATCCGGGTCTTCTTCCTGCGCTTCGCGTATCATTTCTATCAAACTACCAATGTCTTCACCGTCATGTGGTGAATTAATAAGCGCTACGCACTTAGTCCGGTCTTCGCGTTTCCTTAACGATCGTTCCGCAAAAGCTCGTGATAACGCATCAGCAACAGAATTGTTTTTCCCAGCGATGTGTACCACCTCGAGTTCGAACTCTTGTAGAAACGAAAACCACCGGGCTATGCGCGAACTAGACTCGGTACATGCACTAAGAAACTTCAATGCCTTATGGTCCGTATGTACCCTAACACGATGACCCATTAAAACTACGTGCCATTTATGCAGAGCCCAGACTAACGCAAGGCATTCTAGCTCAGTGACCGTATAGTTCTTTTCCGCGCCCTTAACACACCTGCTAGCATACGCTAACGTGTACTCTAGGTCGGGTTTGTCCTTCGTATACTGGTACAATCTAGCACCAAGGCCTGAAGTTGATGCGTCGATATACACTCCAAACTCATGACCTTTTCTAAGAAGGAACAAGTCTTCAGCCTCGTCGAACGCCCGTTTGATTTCCTCAAACGCCCTTTGTTCGACCGCGGTCCATTTGAACTTGACATCCTTGCGTAGCAAAGCATTGAGAGGTTCGGTCTTCCTAGCGAGATCTTTAACGAAACGTCGATCCCAATTCACCGTTCCCAAGAATGATTGTAGCTGTTTTTTATTTTGTGGAATCGCAAAGTTCCTAACCGCGTCTCTGGTCTCTTGGTTAATTGAGGCTTTAATCTCGGAATACGTATGTCCCAAGAAAGTAATCTCCTCTTGCGCCCACTGGCATTTGTCCATGTTTAGGCGAAAACCGGCCTCTCTCAGCTTGCGAAGCACATACTCTAAGTGTTGCATATGCTCCTCTAGAGTTCTTGACGCTATAAGAATGTCATCCAAATACACCGTTAAATAATCCAAACTATGTTCGTTGAGTGCCAAATTCATTGCACGGGTAAACGANGCTCCCGATGTTTTTAATCCAAATGGCAACCTGCAAAAAACATATGTCTGGTTTCCAAACATAAACCCCGTGTACTGTTGGCTTTTCTCGGCTAGAGGGATTTGCCAGAAGGCCTTAGTAACGTCTAACGTCGTAAAGTACCTTCTGTTCCCAATTCTTCGGAACACTTCCTCGATTGTGGGTGGCTGCGAGTGATCGCCTTCCATGCGCTTATTTAATTCACGCGCATCCAAGCACAAACGAATTTCTCCGTTCC
>NW_018023838.1:8797-10065 GCF_002006095.1 Pseudomyrmex gracilis | reverse complement strand
GGGTTTCAACATTGCGACTGTTTCGAAGTTATGGTAGTTTAGTACATGCGTCAAGCTATTTGAATGCCAATTGCGACATCTGCCAATGGTACTGAACGGAGGGAATATCAAATTGAAATTTGTCCGGATTTTGGCGACGCACCCTGTACACCTAGTGTATCCCAGAATTTTCTATTTGTTGCAGCGCCATCGGTAATTATACCGTGAACTTTAACATTGATATTTTCTAATAATGCTATAGCCTATAAAAAAAATAAAATTAGTAAAAATATTACATTTTTCAATTTTTTACGATTTTGAGTGAGAATTATTACTGCATATAAATAAATTGCGTTACATCATGCGTACTTTAATTATAAGTTGCGCAAGTACTTCTCCTACTACAGATCCCTTTGAAGCAAATACTGCAATTGGTTGAGAATAAAAATCTGCTAGTGGTTGAAACATTATCACTAAACCATGATCTGCTGTTTCATCAAGATTAATTGGTCGTATATTTTCACTCCCGAAATCAATCAACCCTGTATATGTAAGATTTTTGGAGTTTACATTAACAGATTCCCTGAGATGTATTTCATCTAGCAGAATTACACCATGTTTTTGTATTTCTTCTTTTTTATCCAACGCTAATTTAAACATTTCAAAAAATCTCATATCGAAGCCACATGAAGAATCAATGAGAGAAAGATATCTAAAGAAATTTATATTGCATTAAAAGACTAAAAAATTGCTTTTTTGAACATATTGTAATAATTACATAATTCTGACTAAATATTACATTAAAATAATAAAAACTTAAAGCAAAATTACATTATACCTTTGTATAGTTCTAACACACGGAACGGGTAATATTTGATTATCTCTTAAGAAATTGTACGCCTTAGGTGATTTCATGTGCATTAACATACATAATAAAATCCATTCTTTATTGTATCTACGACCTTTAAGATTTTTATGTTTTGTAGTTTTTATTATTTCTTGTATTGCAATTAACTGATGTTGAGGAATTTGTTTTTTTTTCATTGATCTTCTATATTTTT
This sequence comes from Pseudomyrmex gracilis, assembly GCF_002006095.1. Lineage (NCBI taxonomy): Eukaryota > Metazoa > Arthropoda > Insecta > Hymenoptera > Formicidae > Pseudomyrmex > Pseudomyrmex gracilis. The sequence continues at coordinate 9,025 of NW_018023838.1, read as the reverse complement.
TATAGAAATGTTTTCAGTCTTTGTCATATTATTCATAAGTTCTTCTCTTAATTTATTTGCTACATATTTAGCTCTTTTTTTTGCTCTTTCGGCTTTGTAATATTTTTTCCGTAATAATAAAATTCTCTGTTGTTTTTGTTTTTCTGTAGTAGATCCAAATATTTTAATTTTTTTTAATAATTTGATCAGTTTTGTTCGCCGATATTTTTGGTTTACAGATTTCTTGAC
>NW_018023838.1:0-7907 GCF_002006095.1 Pseudomyrmex gracilis | reverse complement strand
ATTAACACAACTTACCACTCCAAGAACGTTTCCTTTTTCGTCACATATTTCACGTTTCCACAAAATGTCTGTAGGTAAAAAATGATGATGACATACAGCTTGTTTTGTATTTATAATTATGTCTGTTCTTTTTAAAGCTGCTTGCCACATTTGTTTTATACTTTCGTCTTTTGGGACAAAAAAGAAATGAACTTTTTCTTTGTTAGATGTATAACCTGATGTACATCCAAATGCAATACAGCGCGGCATCGTTTAACTAAATTAAAATAAAATAAGCTTTTCAATTTTACATTATTCATGTTTTTTTTAAATACTATTGATTTTAACTTTTTATTTTACCTTTGCTGACGATACATAACTTTGTGAACGATGTAAAGTTGTTGAAGTCACTAAAGTTGTAGGTTACATTAAATGTAAATGCCGTGGTAACTGTTACCTAGCGCCGCCTAGCGGCCTGGCGTCATTATGTGGACACACCGAAATAAAGAATATAATAGGAAGTGTCAGGGAGCTGGCTCAGACGCATCGACCCCGAATTGATCTCGATCCTCACTCTCTTGGTCGCTACCTACCGAACCGGACGGATGCACTAACAGCACTCCCGACGATCGATCGCTTAACGGAGACTTTCGCTATTCTGCTGGATGGAGAGTGACGACGACGTACGGTGAGGTGTCCTCGTTTAATTTGTGAGCCACGAATCCGCGTTACTCGAGTTTCGTGTCGAGGCTAGTCGCTGAATCTCGCGTACTGGTACTGGCAAGGACATAACCTTCGCCATAGTTTCGAATTTTCGGCAGTGGCTAGAATCGGATTCCACGGAGCTTTGTGGTATTAATTTGTAGTTCTAAGTGCGTATCGCGTAATTACTTTATTGAGTAGTACAAGCCCTGAAGTTTCAGTAACGCGCCAAGCAGCATCCTCGTTATTTTGTTGTGTCTCGCGTGTACAAGTGTTTATCTATTGTATCGTTTCGCGACCGCCATATTCTGTACCGGGTATCGTACCAATCATCGTATCGAATACCGTACCAAATATCGTATTCTGAAACTAACGCTATCGTAACGTGTTGCGTCCTGCGTAATCATTACTTATTGGTCACCTGCTGCTGTATTAACCTTTCACGCTACTCTATCGTACCGCTATTACATTCTCTAAGGCATTTTGGTGTGGATTTCCCGAGTGATCTGCTGAGAGCGAGGGGTAAGCGATTCGGAAGAGCTATAACCGGGGAATTTCGTACCGTTATCGTACCGAATCAAAGAGACCTATCGTACCGTACTAGGGGATCTGTCGGATCGAAAAGCGCCTAGCTCTCGTTCCGGGGGACAAACTCCACGGGCGGGCTCGCTTGTTGAAACGGGAGACGTCTGCCGTCATTCCGATTCGAGATTGAACAAGCTCTTCCGACTTCGCGAGCGCTTTGCTCAGATGGACTAATTGGCACGTGCTTGCTGCTTTTTAATTGATTGCCGAAGTATCCTGCGACCCGGGGACGGGAATTCGGCGAGAGCTTCGCGCCGTGCATGGCCGCGGCGTAAGCCTGACCAGCCCCTGCGAAATCAAGTAAGTCCCGCGGCGTAGATATTACGCCTGGCGATCCGTCTTGACCCGTCTAGTGGTAAGCGCACGATTTGGCCAGATTAATCGATTCCACCGCTTTCAGCTTCAGGAAGGCTTTGATTAAACGCTTGTTTTGTTGTCTATCATACCGCCTAGTAACGTATAGCTTATGTGAAGTCAGCGCGACGACGTAGCGTCCTCGGTATCACGAGTCGATATACGAAGTTGGTCCTGCGATCGATCACGTTTCTGTTTAAAGTGCAGTGTTAATTGTCTCTGTACTTTTGTATTTTTTTTTACTTTATTTTCTTTTGTAATCACTTACCGCCGCGACAAAGCGATCTCGCCGTATCATATCGGTGAACTTTATTTTTGTATTTTTTTTTGTTATTTTCGCAAAGTCGTCTCTTATTCCGCGATGTTATAATAAATTGTTTATTTTTATATCTATTAGCAGTGTGGTTGATTGCGATTCTAATCCGAGATTCGTTCGGGACAGCCTTGGTTATTTATCGTCCAGACCCAACCCCTTTCTGTTTCAAATAGAGCTAGTCGGCCCATTGTGTTGAGCGACGCACATTTTGACGCGGTTACGCGTCTGGCGCCCAAAATTACAACCAAGGATCCGTCGGCTCGGCGCAGTGGTGTGCTCGGTTTACCACCCTTTTCTCTCCTGCCGATATAGACGTTCCCGATCTCGCGGACTTCCGTCCGTGTCCCGATCTCGCACTTCCGTTTCGGGCGAGGCGACGCGAGATTACCGTAAGAACTCCGAAAAACGTCACAATACATACATACATACATATATATACTATATATATATATATATATATATACATACAGATTTTACAGAAAACAATAATCACATTTTATTATTAAATTGAATATACATATTTTTTATGTATTATGATTGTAATGTTATTTCTCTTTTAGATTCTAAAAGAAACATATAAATTCAAATACACAGTAATAATTTCCAGAAAGTAAAATGTACTTGAATGAACTTCTGCATGGTTGTTGGTGTTAAACTCCCGAACACTTGATTTTAAAAGTGTAGAAAATCTCTTTTTTTTTTGTTTTTATTCTACATCCAGAGCAATTTAAAATTTAGAACACGTTCCGTTTCATGCATATGCGCACATGATCTATAATGTACGTAACGTGTACTATGAATAAATGCGCGCATATGCATGAAACGGAACGCATCTTATAAGCGTCTTACAAAAACTGTAAACACTGTCGATCACGTTGCAATGGATTTTACGACAACGTCTATTGGCACAATTCTCAAACATATACGAAGTCTCTGTCTATAATTCTTCAGTCTATAAGTATATGGTCATACAACGAAATATAATCCGTTTTATATGCGAACAACTTCGCGCAAAAATCAAAATCTTATGGCGTGGCCACCTTCACGAAAATTAAATAAAAAGTTAATAGTTACCGATAACATATAACTAAATTAAGTTAAAAATTAAGAGCCCAAAACTGTAAGTAAGTTAAGGTAAAATTATTTAACTTTTTAACTTTTTAACTTTTTAACTTAACTTTATCTTTTTACCTAGACACTACCTAACCCAGATTATGTCATATATCTCAATGTCACTTGAGACATATATTTCACATTTATGCGCGCGCGAACGCACACACACACACATGAATTTTAACAACTTACTACTATTACATTTATATTATACTTACCATTACTTACCACAAATATACATTATACTTATAATATATTATACTTACGATATATATATAAATTTTACAGATTTCTAGGTATAGTTGCTTTATATATGTTAATCACTATTTTAATCTAATTATATATGTCACACATAAATATATCTTTAACCTTTCTGCGTACAAAATTATTTTCTTATTGCTTACCCTACTACATAAATTTTAAATATAAACTTATGGTACAAAATGTTTAATATAAAGAAAACCGATGCTATAGGTAGATAATTCTGTCATTCTAACATGTAGTTCAAAAAGCTTTAGATAAAAAATTCATTTGTATTAAAATTCAAATATATAGAGTAAGTCAGAAGAAGATAGACCATGTGGATGAGACGGACCACACGCACATTTTCTAAACTATTTGTTAGATGTGTATTTATTGAAGTTATTGTTAAATGTGTACTTACAAGCAGGAAAGTATTTATGTAACTTGCATTTGCATAACAGATGAATATTTTGTATCTTTAATTACAAAGGTATGTGTGAAAAATTCTAGCTTACCAATTTTTGTTTGTAAAATGTTCAATTAAATACATATTTACTTAAGTTTCTCGACATAATCTATCAATTTGAAACATTTTTAAAGACTTCCAATGTAAGAATTGTCAAATACTTTCTTGTATAAAAACTGCACTGTAGTGTCCATTTATTCCACTTTTAGGGATAGATGAGCACTAGGAAAAGAAGATAATCGAAGGAACTACTAGTTTTATTGGCGTTTTCAGTATGTCAACAAAATAACCGCAAATATGCATAGGAAAGAGGTAGGGCTGCGGTTATACAAATAAATAATAATCCAGATATTCGGATAGCGACGTCATCGACTATTCGTAATCCGGATACTTCGAAGTAAAAAATGTACTTTTACCACAGGATAAAACTCGAAAAAAATCGCAAACTGCGTATTTTGCGAGCTCATAAATCAGGGAACGTGATTACTCAATGAATTCCGCTGGTTGGTTTATTTGTAGAGGACATCTCTCTTGTAAAATGAGGTAAAATATACATTTTCTACTTCGGGGATTACGCTCAAAAATCGCGAACTGCGCACTTTGCGAGCTCACAAATCAGGGAACGTGATTACTCAATGAATTACGGTAGTTGGTTTATTTGTAGAGTACTTCTCTCTTGTAGGTTAGGGTGAAAATTGCATTTCCTATTTCGGGGGTTGAGTTAAAAAATCGCGAACTGCGAATTTTGCGAGCTCATTAATCATGGAACTTGATTTTCCTATGAATTACGCTGGTTGTTTTATTTTGCGAGTACTTCTATCTTGTAAAATAAGGTAAAAAGTGCATTTCCTACTTCGGGGGCTGAGCTCAAAAAGCGCAAACTACGTATTTTGCGAACTCTTAAATCAGGGAACGTGATTTCTTGATGAATTATACTGGTTGTTTTATTTTGCGAGTACTTCTTTCTTGTAAAATGGGGTGTGAAGTGCATTTCCTACTCCGGAGGTTGAGTCAAAAAATCGCAAACTGCCTATTTTGCTAGCTCATAAATCATGGAACGTGATTTCCCAATGAATTACGATGGTTGTTTTATTTTGCGAGTACTTCTATCTTGTAAAATAGGGTGAAAAGTGCATTTCCTACTTCGGAGGCTGAGCTCAAAAATCGCGAACTACGTATTTTGCAAGCTCATAAATCAGAGAACGTGATTTTTTAATGAATTACGCTGGTTGGTTTATTTGTAGAGTACTTCTCTCTTGTAAAATGGGGTAAAAATTGCATTTCCTACTTTAGGGTTTGAGCTCAAAATTTGCAATGTGCGTATTTTGCGAGCTCATAAATCATTGAACGTGATTACTCAATGAATTACACTGATTGTTTTATTTTGCGAGTACTTCTCTCTTGTAAAATAGGGTCAAAATTGCATTTTATAGTCCGGAGTTTGAGTTAAAAAATTGTGAACTACGTATTTTGCGAGCTCATTAATCATGGAACGTGATTTTCCCATGAATTGCGCTGGTTGTTTTATTTTGCGAGTACTTTTCTCTTGTAAAATGTGGTAAAAAGTGCATTTTCTACTTCGGGGGCTGAGCTCAAAAATTGCAAACTACGTATTTTACAAGCTCTTAAATAAGTAAACGTTATTTCTTAATGATTTACGCTGGTTGTTTCATTTTGCGAGTACTTTTCTCTTGTAAAATGGGATGAAAAGTGCTATTTTTACTCCGGGGGTCGAGCTCAAAAATCGCGAACTGCGTATTTTGCGAGCTCATAAATCAGGGAACGTAATTGTTTAATGAATTACGCTGGTTGGTTTATTTGTAGAGAACTTCTCTCGTGTAAAATGGGGTGAAAATTGCATTTCCTACTTTAGGGGTTGAGCTCAAAATTTGCAATGTGCGTATTTTGCGAGCTCATAAATCAGTAAATGTGATTCCTTCATGAATTATGTTGGTTGTTTTATTTTTCAAGTACTTCTCTCTTGTAAAATGGAATACAATATGCATTTCCTATTTCGGGGGTTGAGTTCAAAAATCGCAAACTGCGTAGTTTTCGAAGTCATAAATCATGGAACGTGATTTCCCAATATAAATTACACTGGTTGATTTATTTTGCAAGTACTTCTCTCTTGTAAAATGGGGCGTAAAATGCAGTTCCTACTTTGAGGGTTGAGTAAACAAATCGCAAACTGTGTATTTTGCGAGCTCATAAATCAGGGAACGTCAATTTTCGATGAATTATGTTGGTTGGTTTATTTTGCTAGTACTTCTCTCTTGTAAAATGGGGTGAAAAGTGGAATTTCTACTCCGGAGGTAGATTTCGAAAGTCGCAAACTTCATACTTTGGAATGTTCTATAAAAAGAAACAACATTTAGTAAAGAACTAATTTGTTTGTCTTAGTTTTAGAGGACTTCTTTCTTGTAATTTTGGGTAAAAAGTGGAATTTGTTCTCCGGGGTCGATGTGTATAGGTCGTTATGTGTGTATTTTGTTATTTGTAAATGTTTTTGTTATATTTTCGTTGCTAGTTTTTCTGTTGTGTATAGGAAAGAGTAGGTTTTCTCTTGCAAAAATACTTTCGGGGTAGTTTTGCGTGCTAATGGTTGCAGCTCAAAAATCTAAACCAGGGTTAATTAAGAGCTCATAAATAGCTCATAATTCTGGCGCAAAAAGCAATTCGATATCTGCAGTTTTAAGTGGTTGGGGGGCGCAGTCCAAAGGGACTCAGCCCCCCCACAGAAAACTTAGAATTCCTGCTCCGCAAAACGAGCTCAAAATTTTTAATTTGATGAGTTAGGAGCTCATAAATAGCTCCTAATTCTGCAATAAGTTTGAAGTGATTCGGACAAGGTGGGGAGGCTAGGTCTTGATGGGTACTTATTTTAATATTCTACATTTAACGATATGTAGTCCCTTCCTCAAATCGGGGATATCTCAAGAACCAGAAGAGATAGCTTGAAACTAATTTTGCAGGTACCTTCAATCGGCTACTCTGCGATTTATCATAAAGAGTAAAAGTTAACAAATTGAATATTTTGAGAACGGTACAAGGTAGAGCAAAATAGTTTTCGGATCTCGTTTTGTATTAGTTAGATGCAAAATACCACGTAAGAAAAGTTTAATAATTTTTATTATTTAAACATTCGATTGTTATAACCAAAACCTAGAATGTTCAAACCGGGCTGGTATTTTGCAGTTTGGTGTGCTGAGAATTATAGCGTAAACTGTTTTTCTCTATCTCCTTTAGTTTGGTAGTTATTAATTTTGCAACTAACTGTGATGCTATGTGGTTGCGACTTAAGAGTGATAACTTGTCGACGTTGCCGTAAGGGTTACGATAATAACTCATAAGTAATGGTAACTTGCTCGGAACAGTGGTTTTTTGATGATGTTAGTTACAACAAAATGGTGGTACTGGTAACTTTACTCCCGAACTTCGACTCCCGAAGCATCGATTTTAACGTAGGTGGTTTACCGATGGTGGAAGATCTGGATAGTTTTAGGTACGTTTTAGAAGAAAAAACGGCAGGGACAAGTAATAAATATATATATATATATATAACTAATAAAGAAACTTAAGGATTTGAGGAAATAACTAAGAAATGATAAAGGTCAGAAGAGCCGCTTTGCAGGATGGGATATACTTCCGAATGATCCCTGCTCCCAATCAATCTGAATTTTTGCACAAAAATAGTGTTCGATGGGACAAACAAAACGCGCGTAGTCTCCACTTCGGCAAATAAAAAACAAATTTTTAAAAAAATAATAACTATATCGACTGAAATCGATTTTAAGTGTATTTCAGAATGATTTCTTGTTTCAATCAATCTGAAATTTTGCACAAAAATAGTGTTTGATGGGACAAACAAAACGAGCATAGTCCCAACTTCGAGAAAAAAAAACATATTTTTAAAAAATATAAAAACTATATCGACTAAAATCGATTTTAGGTGTATTTCTTATTTAAAACCTCGCTTCTCGTAGAAAGTGTATGCGTGAAAACACGTGCGTTCCGCCCCCTCTACGGGGGGGCTCCACTATTCGAAAATCTAACCTAACCCACACACATACATAGGTTTGGATTGAACCTCGCTTTGCGTTGGAAGTTACTTTCCATATAAAGCGAGGTTCAATCCAAACCTATGTATGT
>NW_018023837.1:10498-15136 GCF_002006095.1 Pseudomyrmex gracilis | reverse complement strand
GCAAGATTTTTAGGTGTTGGGATTATTGAATTATTACAGGAGCCTGTTTAGTAACACTTTTTAGTTACATTTGTTATATATGGTTGCTTAAAGCTCACGTTAAAGCTCTTGTATACGGTTCAATAATTTTGGCAGCTGTTTTATTAAAGTTGTGGGGGTACGGGTTTTATCGTATTATGTGGAGTTTGAAGATTAGTGTAGATTATTGGATGGTTATTATAAGGGTAGGAATAATTGAAAATGTTATAGTAAGATTTTTATAAATAGTTCAAGTTGACATAGAAGAGTTGATAGCATTTTTATTTATAGTTCATAGAAATATGATATTATCAGGTTTAATAACATTTATAATATTAAGGTGAATAAGGGCCATTATGATTAAAATGTCACATAGAATTTTTTTTCAGGATTATTTTATACGTTTAATATATATTATGAGCGGTCTATAAGACGTTTATTAGTTTCAAATAAAGATATAGAAAGTTATTTATATATATATACATATATAATAATATATACCAGGTATATCATTCTAATAATTTTTATTGTGTGCTTCAAATTTTTTTTATTTTTTGTTATGAAATTTTTTTAAGAAAATTACTGTATTAAGAACAGTTTTAACTTGATGTCTAGTTTTAATATTAATCATAATTTTCTCTTGACTTTTTTCTGAGGCTTATTTTCTTTATTTATTTAGATATATTCATTATGGTAGCTACACTAATAGATTGATTATAAGTGGTCCTACTATAAAAGAATTAATAGTTGTAATTATACATTATTTACCTTTAGCATTAATTATTTTTAATCTTTTTATTTTTTATTATCTAAGTAGTTTAATAAAAATACTAATTTGTGGTAATAGAGATGTTGAGATTAGAGCTTTAAAGTATTTATTTAATAGTAATGTAGACAGTGGTTATATTTGAAATTTCTTTATTTTGGTAGCGTTAAGGGTTGCACTTAAAATGTTAAGTGTTGGGATTGGACTGGATTGGATAATTTATAGATTTCAATTATTTAATTTAATATATTGTGTATTGTTAGATTGAGTGTCTGTTTAGTTTATTGGTGTAGTATTATTACTTTCATTTATGGTAATATTATATAGTACGATTTATGTAAAGGTTGCTGATACAATATCTGGACTTTATATAGTAGTAATTTTGTTTATTTTATCAATAATTTTAATATAGTTTTAAGTCTAAATTTAGTTAGTAGTATTTTATTAGAGTTGGATGGTGTAAGGGTAGTTTCTTATTGTTTAGTAATTTATTTTAATAATTATTTTTTATATAATCTTGGTATAGTAACTGGTTTATATAACCGGGGTGGTAATGGAGTGTTATTAATGTGTAGTGAGTTTATATTATCCTACGGAGAATAAAGTATATTTATATTAAGCAATAATGTGTTAAGTACAATAATAAATTTTACTGTAGCCATTACTAAAAGGGCTCAAATTCCTTTTTCTTTGCAATTACTTCAAGCTATATCAGCTCCTAATCCTGTTTCTTCTTTAGTTCATTCTTCGACTTTAGTTACTGCTAAAATGTATTTATTCCTTTGATTTTATGAATTGTTAATAATAACTTAATTCTCTGAGTTACTGTGTATTGTTTCTTTAGTAACTCTATTTATAGCTGGTTTAATAGCTACTTTTGAATTTGATTTGAAAAAGATTATTGCTTTATCAACTTTGAGACAACTGGGGCAAATAATAATAGTTTTAATACTGAGATTTAAGTATGTATTATTTTTTCATTTAAAAATGCTATTTTTAAGTCATTATTGTTTTTGTGTGCTGGATCTATAATTCATTTAATATCAAATAATCAAGATATTCGTTTTTATGTTAAAATAAATGAATTTATTCTGTTTATTGTAATGAGATTTTATATTTCTAGAATTTCTTTATGTAGAGTTCCTATTATAGCAAGAGTTTATTCTAAAGACATAATTATAGACATTATATATTTTAAAAGAGTAACTTTAGTAATTGTAACTATAAAAGTTATATCTTTGTGTTTCACTATGAGGTTACTATTCGTTTACTTTATTATATTTCTTTTGGAAAGAGTAATTTTTATTCTTCGTGGTACATAATTACTTGTAGGTGAAAAATAAATTTGTATATATTTATTTTATTGATTATAAGAGTGATTTTTGGGTTATTAATGTCTCAAGGTATATCGTTTGACATTTCTTCTGTGTATTTACATATTTTATTACAAATGATTAACTTACAGGAATTCTTAATTGGTATTGTTGTTGGGATAGTAATATATTTTTATACTTTTTTAAAATTTTATTTTTTTATTTTAGTTTAGATCTACATAAATATTTATAATTTTTTGGTTATATGTATAAACCTTTAATATTTTAATAATATAGGTCATTAGATTTTGATAGAATTTAAAGTAAATTAACATTTAAGTCGATACTTTGAGATAGTTTAGAAAGATTTAAGATATTTATACTTAAATTAATTTTTTTATTTATTTTTAGTTATATTAGTGGTATTCACGTAGTTGTCGTTATTAATATTTAAATTGTATGTAATTTAAATAGCTTATATAATAAAGAGTATTATTGAAAAACCTAAAAAATATTAAAATATTTTTAAATGGATTGTATACTGTAAATTAGTATATACTTATAATTAATATTCAAATATATTAATACTTTTATATTAAAAATATAATGTTTAATTTTATCTATAATTCAGTTAATATCAAATAATTGATATATTCGTTTCTATGGGAAAATAAATGTATTTATTCCGTTTATTATAATAAGATTTTATATTTTTAGACTTTCTTTATGTGGAGCTTTTTTTATAGCCTGATTTTATTTTAAAGATTTAATTATAGAGATTATATATTTGAAAAGTGTAAATTTAGTAATTGTAACTATAAAAGTTATATTTCTGTGTGTTACTGTGAGCTATACTATTTGTTTAATTTATTATAGTTTTTTTAGGAGAAGTAATTTTTATTCTACGTGGTACATAAGTACTTTTAGGTGACGAATAAATTTGTATATAGTTATTTTATTACTTATAAGAGTGATTTTTGGGTCCATAATGTGTCGAGTTATAATTTTTGATATTTCCTATGTGTACTTAAATAGTCTATTAAAACTGATGAACTTAAAAGCATGCTTAATTGTTATTATTGTTGGGATGGTAATATATTTTTAAAATTTTTTAAAATTTTATTTTTTTATTTAGTTTCTGAGATCTATATAAATATTTATAGTTTTTTTGTTCTATCTATAAACCTTTAATATTTTATTAATATTGGTCATTAGATTTTGATAGAATATGTATTAAATTTACATTTAAGTTAATAGTTCGAGATATTTTAGAGAAGTTAAAGATAATAAAAAGTTATTTATTTATTTTTAAGATTAATTTAATGTAAATTGTGAGGAAAAAGCCTTCGCAGAATGTTGAGCAGAAAATATGCTTGTGTATATATATACACATTAAACATTTGCATAAACGTATTCACATTTTTTATTTAAGTTTTTGAAGTAAAATTTCAATTCATTAAATTTATATAGAATGCTTTATATAGTTTTGCATCACATATATGTAGGACTTTGAATACTTGTTGAACTAAGTTTAAAATATTACGAAAAAATACTCCTCAGCCAGCAGTCGAAGTTGGAATCTTTGGCGTCCCGGGCCGTCGCTTTCCTTGTTAAGCTACCAAGGCACTTGGAGTCTTTCTCGCGACATTATGTACATTTATTAAGATGTTCTGATATACCGCCTTTTACCGACAGCGTTTTTGTTTAAACTTATATATATGAGCCTACGATAAATCTCATTTTACTAACTTTAAAAAAAACGCTGTCGGTAGAAGGCGGTATATCAGAACATCTTAATAAATGTACGCAATGTTGCGAGAGAGACTTTAAGTGTTTCGGTAGTATAACAGGGAAGGCGACGGCCCAAAAAGCTGGAAATTCCAAGTTTGACTTCTGGTTGAAGAGTATTTTTTCGCAATATTTTAACATTAGTTCGGAAGATATTCGGGGTCCTTCATACACGTGATGCAAAACTAGCATCTAATATGAATTTAATAAATTAAATTTTCAATTCAAAAACTTACATGAAAAATGTGTATACGTTTGTGCACATGTGTATATATATACACAGGCATATTTTCCGCACATCTTGCAACGGCTTTTTACTGACAATTTATATTTAATTAATCTCAAAAAAAGATCACAAAGCCTAAAATACTTCTCACTTTAATAACTTTTAATTATTTAGTTCACTTTTATTTAGTTATATTAGTGTTATTTATTTAAGTATTGTTAGTAATATTTACTTTGTATGTAATTTAAATAGCTTATATACAAAGATTAGTATTGAAACAACTAAAAAAATATTAAAATATTTATAAATGGATCATATACTGTAAATTAGTATATACTTGTAAATAATATTTAAATATATTAATACCAGGTAAATGTACAGAATAGGGGAGCCCCCTCCGATCGGCTTCTCGTTTTGATATATTGTAAATATGACCTTCCTGAGTACGTTTCTAAAAGTTTTAGCCGTCGCTCATTGTTTATAAAAAACTTATGAACAAAAAAAGTTTCATGAATAAACTATCGTTT
>NW_018023837.1:6876-9953 GCF_002006095.1 Pseudomyrmex gracilis | reverse complement strand
GTTATTTAAGAAGAAGGATCGCGGTCGCGAATTCTGTCACGTCGTATTTATAAATCCGGTTAGATTCTTTGTGATAATTGTTGTATCTTGAGCCATAATAAAGTGTTAATTAAGAAGCCGCGTTCTCTCATTTCCGCGAACGGTTACGCGAATTGCGCGGCTCGGTTACGGAGCCGGATCGTGCGCCGCGAGCGTAACAATATATGTATAGACATATTTTCCGCATAACATCCAGCAAACGGCTCTTCACAACTATTTTATATTATTTATTTGTTTAAAAGACGTCAGAGATTAATTCTCAGTCAATCGCTAATTTGTATATTTCTTTCTGCTCATTACCCGCTTTGTTAAATATTACTTTCAATAAATTGTTATCTTTGCATTTATTTAAATGTGTTTTATGTCGGCTCGTATAACCGGAGAACATCTGTACGGATGGTCTATTTTACACCCTGCCCCTCTTCGTTAGGGCCGAGCTAGCCGGCCCATCGCGTTGACCAACGCAGTTTTGATACGGAAACGCACCTGGCGCCCGAAATAAAGACATAAGCCTCTTGCACAATAGAAGAAATAGCGATAGTAATAGAAATAACACCAGGTTTAAAGGGTTTATATTTATAAATAACGGTAGGGACAGCGAAATCTAACATACAAAAATACACATGTATCAATGCAGATCAGAAAACGGAATAAGCAATAGCAATAAATTTTCCAACAAGTTGGAATTCTGTGTTTATTGCTTATCGCTATCATTATTCTCTTGCATTGTACAAGAGGCTATAGGATTNGTTGAGTTAACGTGGTGGCTTACTCATTTCCCGATTCTCCTTGTTTCTCTTCTGCTAACAATCCCGCAATCTCGCGCGAACTTCGCTCGTTGTCCGAACCGATCCCACGGGTGGAGCGGCGCGCGATATCGCTCGGAAGAAGCAAAAATTGTTGCAGTAAATAGAAAATATATTTAACTAAGTGTAATTACATAAAAATTGTAAAACGTTTCGATCTCTTGAGCCTTTATTAGTCGCAGAAGTAAATTAAAAAACAACGAGTGAAAAAAATATTTTACAAATTGATAGGAAGTGAGTGTGTAGTATAACAAAAACTTGTATATAAGACGTGTTCCAATATTAAAATCATCAATGTTCATTGCCCTTATTCACCCGTATGAAAATTATTTCACAAAAGTAAGTATTACAAGACTTATATAAATCAAACATATTTTTGTCCATATTCGAAAAAAAGAGTTTTTTGTTGACAAAACACTGTAATGTAAGAATTATGTTGTTTCTAACTTTGGCTTTCATATTGTTGTTATATTTCTTTATGTTGAGCTCGGTGTTTTTGATAAATTCAAGGATCAGTTTGTTTTTCTTCAAATTCATAGAAAGATAATGGTTTTCACCCAATTGTAATAAGTTGAAGACGTAATTCGGAATTTTTTATTTGAAATATTTAGAAACCATTTGCTGTTGGTAGCGATTAACGGGTTGACAGGAACAAATGTTCCTCGCGGCGTTTTTTGTAAAAGAAAAGAGAGGGCGAGACAGAGACAGAAATATATAGGTATTTCTATTTTCTTTAACACACTAAATATGTATAAATCAAGAACATTTAAGTAAACAATTTGATTATCACTTGATTTGTAGCAATGCTNAAAAAGTATGCACAAATTAANTATATTGTATTTTAATNAACAAAATGGTATATTTATACTAAGAGTAANAACATTAATTANGTTACCGTCGATTTGTTTCAATTATTTCATANTGTCGAATTGACAGCAAATGTAATTACATAGATTACATGCCATTCAATTACATATCAAAAAGATTATTTTATATGTAATTATAATAAAGATTTTTGTGTTTGAGATAAGTAAATATATACAAAAAAATTTTCCAAATAAAGTGGTTTTAATAAACCAAATATCTAGACTATTAAAACAACTAGTTTAATAATATTGATGTAGCGTCAACAAAATATATTTTAATTAGACCGATGCTGTTGATTCAACATCATTTTCTTTCCGTGCACGTATATTGAATTCTGCTGNGTTGTCACTCCCTGACGGTTGATACCGTGTGTCCGTGTCCATGTTTTCTTCTTAATGGCGTAATGGCTTGTTACTACATGTCTTTAATGACAGAAATTTTGTAATATCATGCTAAAGCGAATATTTCTACAATCGGCAAGAAAAAAAACATAACTATAATACCTCATAATTACGACATTTCGATTTTGGGGGGCGTATTCTTTTTTCTCGAAGATTTTAGAAATATTTCTGTTAACAATATACAGGGAATTTCTGTCATTACAGACAACAAATAAGCGCAAAGGTACCTAATCGTTAAGTATCCAAAAACCATGATAATCTAAAAATAAAACATAATAAATGTTTTATCAAAAATTTCTAGAGATATTTTAAGTATTTCTATATTCTTACAAAAGGTGCAACGTCATAGTGTAAAGAAGCCTCGCTGTTTAGGCGAACTGTATGTATGATGAAAGGATGTAGAAGGTAAGCACAATATGTGAGTTTGCTCAAAGGAATCCAAACTCTGAACGATAACAACTTATTAACAATACCTGTAATAAATAAACAGATAAATGAGTAGTTATTTTGCTTAGCTATTTAGTATACACAAACACACACAGATATTGTTTAGTTAAAATTAACCTAAAAGATGTCGTTGATTTTAGTTTATAATTTATGCTGAATAACAAACATATGTAAAAACTCTATATATCATCAAATAAAAACCAACCTCCGTTTTTGGTAAGACACGCTACTAAAATCCAAGCTACTCCTATGGCCCACACTGTTCTACTAAATGCCACATATGTAGCACTAGACAAAACAGATATACTACCATGATCAAAAAATAACCGGAATTCTTAATTTAAACCTTGCGGGCTTATTGGTTTAGAATTCTGTTGTTTGTGTCACGTTGGCAGCACTGTTACGGACACCCATGCCAATCTTCTGCTTATCAGCTGTTCATTTACCTTTATGACAGTGATTTCTTTACATCAAGTTTCTACGTCGCGGCGATTTTTACAATGGATTCAAAACTTGA
>NW_018023837.1:0-2181 GCF_002006095.1 Pseudomyrmex gracilis | reverse complement strand
TTTAAGTATTTCTATATTCTTACAAAAAGTGCAACGTCATAGTGTAAAGAAGCCTCGCTGTTTAGGCGAACTGTATGTATGATGAAAGGATGTAGAAGGTAAGCACAATATGTGAGTTTGCTCAAAGGAATCCAAACTCTAAACGATAACAACTTATTAACAATACCTGTAATAAATAAACAGATAAATGAGTAGTTATTTTGCTTAGCTATTTAGTATACACAAACACACACAGATATTGNTTAGTTACAATTAAGCTAAAAGATGTCGTTGATTTTAGTTTATAATTTATGCTGAATAACAAACATATGTAAAAACTCTATATATCATCAAATAAAAACCAACCTCCGTTTTTGGTAAGACACGTTACTAAAATCTAAGCTACTCCTATTGCCCACACTGTTCTACTAAATGCCACATATGTACCACTAGACAAAAAAAATATACTACTATGATCAAAAAATAACCGGAATTTTTAATTTAAACCTTGCGGGCTTATCGGTTTAGAATTCTGTTGTTTGTGTCACGTTGGCAGCACTGTTACGGACACTCATGCCAAGCTTCTGCTTATCAGCTGTTCATTTATCTTTATGATAGTGATTTCTTTACATCAAGTTTTTACGTCGCGGCGATTTTTACAATGGATTCAAAACTTGAACAACGTTCTTGCATTAAATTTTGCTATAAAAATGAAATTAAATGTTCCGACACAATTAAAATGTTACAAAAGTGTTATGGTGACGATACTCTATCGAAAACACAGGTGTACCAGTGGTATGAACGCTTTAAAAGTGGTCGTGAGGCTGTTGAGGACGATGCTTGTCCTGGGAGGCCATCGACATCGAAAACTGATAGAAACGTCGATGAAATCCGACAATTGTTGATCGAAAATCGCAACTTGACGATAAGAAAGATAGCTGAGACCACCAACATATCATTCGGATTTGTACGCGAAGCTATCCGCAAAAAAAGACCTGCTTTGTGGGGCAACAACTCGTGGATTCTCCATGACGATAATGCGCCATCTCATAATGCGTTGATTATTCGTGAGTTTCTCGTCAAAAACAACACTAATACCATTCAACAACCGCCCAATTCACCTGATCTGGCACCATGTGACTTCTTCCTATTCGATCGACTCAAAAAACCACTACGAGAAACTCGTTTTGAAAGTGTGGAGGCAATAAAGCTAAAATCGCTGGAGGCACTAATGGCTATACCAAAAACCGACTTCCAGAAAAGCTTCGAGGGGTGGATCAAACGCTGGCACAAGTACATCGCAGCCGACGGGGACTACTTTGAAGGGGACAACTTGAATTTTGAAGAATAAACATGTATTTTTCTTTTTATGAATAAATTCCGATTATTTTTTGATTATGGTAGTATATTCCTACTACAAAATTGCTGTGACGATAAGCAGGAACTTCGACAATCTTCCGATAGAGGTGCTAGTAAGACACACGTACCGCAGTAAGACGTACATAGCTATACTTGTTACTTGTTTTGGTACAGACGGCGTCATTAATTCGAAGAATAGACGCGGGGATCGGAGGGCAAGCGGGGCGGTTGCTCGTAGCGCCAACGGGCGCCGTACTAACTAGTAACAATCGGGTGTCCACAACTACGTGGACACCCAGCGCCCGTTGGCGCTACAAGCAACCGCCCCGCTTGCCCTCCGATCCCCGCGCCTATTCTTCGAATTAATGACGCCGTCTGTACGTGTTCTCCACGTGTATAATCGCGTTGTAACTACAACCGAACACAAAAGTTTATGAAAATGTCTATAGATAATATTTTTGATGCCTTAGACTAATTTACATTTACAAAACAGTTTAAAAAATAGACACAAGACATAATTGGCGTATAAGTTTTTTCTTATACATTATTATATTACGGTTAGAATGCGTCAATATGCAAAAATTAAAAATAGAAAAGATAAACACATTAGTATGGAAATAAAGATGGAGGCAATATTGTATAATACATAAAAAAACTGTAAAAATAGTATAACTTTGTAACAATAGTATACTACATCAAATTAATTATTAAATAAATATTTCTTTACTTCTAACAATTATTGATGTGTTTTTATTCTAATCGTTTGCAAAATGATTTTTTCATGTTTTTTAACATTGAGTGTGATACCTATTTATGTAGTGTAGTAATCATCTTAACTGCGTT
>NW_018023836.1:5423-9670 GCF_002006095.1 Pseudomyrmex gracilis | reverse complement strand
ATTATATAAACAAAAAGAGAGGTTAGATTCTAAAACAATACTTAATTGTGACTAGTAATTTGTTATATAACAAAAATTATGTTTTATCAGTACTTACAATTATCTTCTGTTAGTTGTTCTTGCTTTAGTTGTTCTTGTCTTCTGAATTTGTGTCAAGTTTTTATTTATATATTCCGTTTTATGTATCTCTCTCTCTCTCTTTCTCTTTCTCTCACTCATTCGCTCACTCGCTCATTTGATCGCTCGCGCACTCATTCATTCATCACTCACTCACTTGCTCGTTTACTCTCTCTTTCTCTTTCTCTCTATCTCTCTCTCTCTCACATTTGTGCGCTTGAGGGGATTTTGTGCGCTTGAGGGGATTTATCCCAGAGCGCTTAATAAATGTACGCTTTCTCTCTCTCTCTCTCTCTTACACTCTCTCTCTCTCTCTCTCTCATCAAACGTTCGACGCGTCCATCTCTTACAAGCACTAGGAAACTGCACACATTCCTGGCACATTCTTTAGTCCGGAGACGACGTCCGAACATCGTAAATTTCACACACATTTTCGATTATATCCATATATCTCCGTTTAGAAGCCACAAACCAAAACAACGCAAGAATACTTTTTTTTTAATTTTTCATTCTACAGCGATTGAGACCAAAACGAAAGTGATCGGTTCAGCCGTTATTAAACAATTGCTTTGAGAAAATCTCCTCACTTCTCATTGCATACAATCTCGCGTATAAGAGGCACAGTGTGCTCGCGCAGTTCGAGCGCCACTTCGTTGCGCGTGAACTTGGCGCGAGGCACTACCGTGCCTCTTGATATGTATACACTTACAAATTTCCGTTCAACATTCTGTGAACGGCTCGTATTGGCCTTATATACTTAGTTAGAAACTTACAAATTTTTAAAAACCGATATTGGAGAAGGAGTCGGATTGCATTTATGAGGAAACATGAAACTTTCTGATTTTGATAAAACTTTGCACACATGTAGAGAAGAAAAATATTGAAATGTAGACATTTTCAATTGTTGTGTATAACCAATTCTAAGGAATAAAATCACTTTCTCTATGTAAAGATGATTTTCGCTTTTCTCAATTTATCTGGAAAATAATTGAAGACATCCAAAAATATTTTATGCAAAAGTTTTATAATAGCACAAACAACTGAATATTATCTTAATAACATTTTGAAAGTATTAGTAATGAATATAATATTAAAAAAAAGTTTTAGTATTACTTTTTTTTTGTTATCTTAAAATTATTCAATATAAGTAATTGTATTATATAATTTTTTTAAATTGTTTTTTTATAACAATTAGTGATAAATCGAGATTACTTTCAGGCTCTATAAGTCTTATTAAACTAATAATATCTGAATATAGGGACATTAAGAGCCGTTCGCAAGATGTTGTGCGTGAATGTGCTTTTTAAATATATATATATGTATACACTGTGACATTTCTCGGAGTTCTTATGGATTTCTCGCGTCGTCCCGCCCGAAACGGAATCGGGACACGGACGGAAGTCCACGAGATCGGGAACGTCTGTATCGGCAGGAAAAAAAAAGGTGGTCACACGAGCATACCACTGAGCCGAGCCGACGGATCCTTTGGTGTAATTTTGGGCGCCAGACGCGTGACCGCGTCAAAATTTGCGTCGCTCGACACAATGGGCCGACTAGCTCTATTGGAACGGAGAGGGGCTGGGTCTATTGTCTTTAGCTCACAAGCTGTCCCTCCAAGGATGGAAAGAAAGTGCGCGGATGAGGCAGAGAGGCGTAAACAGGCGCTAGTGTATCTCAGTTAACAAATTTATAATTATGATATAAAAGAATTGTAAATAAAGAAAAAGAAATATGATATAAAAGAATTGTAAATAAAGAAAAAAAATAAAAATAAATGAGAGTTTAAACAAAAGTAAGGAAAGCGCTAGCAAAAGATGGTACACAGCAAATAATAAAAACAGGACGCAAACACGCAAAAATAACAGAACACGCCGCCACGTCGCGAGGCCGAGACGAGATATCAAACAAAGTCGAACGGTTGATGAATCGACAGCGGTAGCCTGACGTGCAGAACCGCGTTTCCTCGCCCGGATAGCTAGGGATGGCTCTTCTCAATGCTGGCGGTGAAATAACGCAAAAATACTGCCCACTCACGGCGACAAAGCTTTCGTCGATTTATTTCCGCAGGAAGCAACTTAAGCAGGGAGCAAGCGGTGTCGATGAGCCGCACGGCGCTCTTCGTTAACGTTCCGCCGGGCAACGCGATTCTATGCAAAATCGGCGATTCTTACGACCACACTAAGAGTTTCGTAAAGGCAAGGTCGATACGACAGCACCGCGGATCTCGCGCCGCAAAACCGATACGACAACCGTACGGATCTCGGTACCGCCAAATCGATACGACAGCACGCGATGTAGCAGCGCAAAACGATACATGCAAGGCGGCAATACCAAACGCAAAAAAAATAGGCTTAGAAGCTACAACAAAAAGTCTCACAAGATAGGATTTGCTACTTGGCGCCTCCCGAGCGGCTCCAGGGCTTGTCACAGTATTCAACAAAATACTCGCGAAATCTGAACGCACTTAAGCTTACGAAGAAGTACCACGAAGCTCCGTGAATCCGATTCTAGCCACCTTCCAGAAAACCGATATGGCGAAGGTTTCGTCCTTGCCTGACACACAACGCGAAAATTTGGCGACTAGCCTAGACACGGAACTCGGCACGCAGATTTGTGGCTGCAAGAAACGAGGCACCTTACCGGATATCGTCGTCCTGGGACATCACGTCTTTACTTTCGGTTATCCTTGAGACGAGGCTTCCAGGGAGTCCTTCCGTGCGTCCGACTCTTACAAAGGTTAGCGACCAAGAGAGCGAGAATCGCGATCGATTCGGGGTCGACGCGCCGGGGCGCGCTAGGATCGCGTGGGGTCGGCCTCACCAGCCAATCAGAGCGCGGCGCTCGCGGTCGCGCGAGCTACCAAAGCCTGACCCGCGAATTATGAACGTGCTTCCCGTTTGCAGGGTTCCTCCTGTCCGATCGTATCTTGTCCGGCTGCCTGGGGTGGACCTCCAGAAAGTCTTCTTTTGGTTCCGAAGTACCTCCGAGCTGGTAACTGGCCTCAAAAGGCAGATTTGCCCGATAATAGTTGCAGGTGGTTACTGCCGCGCTCCCTAGCGTAAGGGGTTGAGCCTGCTGGCTGCGTCAGGACCGTAGCCTCTGCGCGCTGCCACTGGCGCTTCTTCGATCCTTGAGGTTCTGGCTCGCACCTTGTTCCTCGTTAGATTTCCCGTCTGCTTGTCTCTCTCGATGTCCTTCGGCGGGGTGAGCCCTCGGGTGGTGAGGCGCCATTTTTTTCATATTAAGCAAAAAAAATACAAAACAAAAGAAATAAGCAACTAAAACGAGATACGGTGTGTAAGCCCTGGAGGATCCTGGCGCTTATGACCGGCACACACTTCGGGACTTCCTCGAAAGATAATTTTTGTGGCAAGAGGGAGGAAGCGGCGCGAACACCACGTCACAACACATATATTTCGAAATAATTTTTTTCCTCTATATGGGATGCTGGATTTGCATCACATATATATGAAGGAACCCGTATACTCCCCAAACTAATTTAAAATATTATGAAAAAAACTTCTCAGCCAGAAGTCGAACCTGGAATCTCCGGCTTTCCAGGCCGTCGCCTTCTCCGTTAGGCCACCGAGGTACTTGGAGTTTGTCTTGCAATACTTCGTATATTTATCAAATATGATCAGATCTTTTTAATACCGCTGTTTCCTCCAGCGTAAATTCTAACAATTAGAGATAAATCGAGATTACTCTCAGGCTCTATAAGTCTTATTAACCTAATAATATGCTTCGGTGGCCTAACAGAAAAGGCGACGGCCCGGAAAGCCGGAGATTCCAGGTTCGACTCCTGGCTGAGGAGTTTTTTTCGTAATATTTTAAATTAGTTAGGGGGGTATATGGAGTCCTTCATATATGTGATGCAAATCCAGCATCTTATATAAGAGGAAAAAAATTATTTCGAAATATATATGTGTATACATATATATATATATATATATTTAAAAAGCACATTCACGCAGAACATCCTGCAAACGGCTCTTAATGTGTTCCTATATTTAGATATTATTTGTTTTTTTATGTCTTCTACAATTTTTGGGGCGTGTTCCGTTTGACCACAGTACGATTCGACACCGATCGATTCGACACCAAATTATTGGACACAAAATTATTGGACA
>NW_018023836.1:0-3618 GCF_002006095.1 Pseudomyrmex gracilis | reverse complement strand
TTACAGTTTTTTAAAATATAAACTAGTTTTTTTAGAATATAAAGTACAACTTTATTATTCAAAATATTATTTTGTTTGGATTATTACTATGTAATTTTTTCATTTTTTTGCATAATTGTTATATTATCTTCATTATATTACAATTACATCGTATTATTTTTATTATAATAAGAAATTGTTCTAATTTTATTATACATGTTTTGCGTGTGTTAGAATCTTTTTCTGTATGTGTACTACATATATAATTTCTTGTTATATTTTCAAGTACAATTGCTTTATATTATCTGTAGATCTAAAATTACATAAGAAGCAAATGTACTTGATATCTACTATCTATTTCAATGACTGACGCTTCCATTACTGTACTTGTACTGTAGTTCTTAGTTTTACTGTAGTTCTTAGTACTGTAATTTGCAGTGCTTTTATTGCTACAGGCGTGCATGTATCAGCCTGTGCTAGTATAGTCAAATTTCTCAAAGGCGAAATTGCCCCGACGTGTGCTGGCTATATCACTTGATATATGCCAGAGACGTATTTTCCATTGAAAATCAGTAGTTGTGACCAGAGATGTGCATGTGTGCTGGCTATATTATAATACTTATGATAAATGCCAGAGACATTTTTTCCACTGGAAATCAGTAGTTGTGCTTCTAACCAGAGGCGTGCATGTGTGCTGGCTATATCACTTATGATAAATGCCAAAGACGTCTTTTCCATTGGATTTCAGTTGTTGTGTTTTTTGCCAGAGGCGTGCATATGTAACCGTGTGCTAGCGTGGTAATATGTTTTCAAGACGAAATTGTCGGAAATTGTGCTAAGTATATTACTAGATTCAAATTGAGAAGAAAGTCTTACTGCGTATAAGGAAAAAAAATCAAGTAAAGTAGGAATAGTGTTGCGGTTGGATAATCGCCGGAAGCCAATGGCTGTAGAAACGAGGAAAGCGTTTTAATACGGATAGATGCGCAGAAAAGACGAGTTATTGCGCTCCGGATTTTCTTCTCTATTTGAACTAAGTGTAACTGCCAAAACCGTTGTTTTAAAAATTCCATTATTTAAAACACAAATGCATGTCAACAAGTACTACTATTATTGAGACAATAGCATTTATAAGCACATTCTGCATAACATCCTGCAAACGGCTCTTACTACCCGATATTTCATTTATTAGTTTAAAAGACTTCAGAGCCCGAAGAAATCTTCTTCTTGTTCTTTATTAATTTAAAATAGCATTTATGTTTACTGCTAATTAGTTGTAATAATTTAGTGATAAAAGCGTCAGTCCTAGCGTCTGTTCTATTTACTGGTTTTCAAAGATTCATACAAATTTATTTATACAAATAATGAGTTAGGAAAGTCTTCGTACAATGCAAGGTAAATATATTAAAGCTGTATTATTTCTTGATAAATGTTTCTTTGTTATTTACATTTCTTACTTATTTATTTTTGAAAAGCCAATTATGATTTTCTTTATATTTAGCTTTAAGTGTATTGTTACGTCCTGGACTCCACGGGCTTTTTCATTTTGCAACGGAATATAATTATTAAGTCTAACAATAATTCTAAGAAATGATCCTTGTAACAAATTCCTAACAAAAGAAAAACGAGAGCCAGCCGAGATAAGATAGACAAGTCCGAACCGGGTGTCATATTATAAACAAACCTAGCCGGACGTCATATTATAAACAAAATCTAACCGATATCGATGAGCAAAGGTTATTGCCCCTCAGAAAGGAATGTGATGAACAAAGATTCTCTATACGCAAGCTACGCGCTCGGAAATTTTGGGCATGACGCAGCGGCTCTTGCGACTCTGGAAAGGAAATCGAAAATCAAGGGGCTAGAGTTGCGACTCGCAGACATAAACAAGATAGGGCACGTACCGATAAGCGAGATCTAAACAAACGATGATCCTATCGATCTGGGAAATCGAACGAAAGGGGAAAAGGTTTTTGCCCCGGCGGTCAACGAACGAGAGGTCAAAATTTTGAGAAAAGACGATGACGAAGAGGAAATCCGCAGGTATAAAAAAAAAAGCCCTGGATGCTCGATCAAGCATTCATTAATCAGTACGCAGTTTTCCAACACAGTTCGATCTTCAGAGAATAGCTTTTCGCGATAGAGTCAGTGATTACCAATCAATCGGTCAGTCAGTTTAAATCAAAAAAATTTTGCAAACTTCTCATTTGTTGAACCTGCTGAGGATGCCGCCGACTCCCCTTGCGATCATCCGCGAGCAGCGTGAATCCAAGCAAAACAACTACGACCAATCACCGAGCAACCTTGCCAATTTCCAGCATCACTATCACCAAAATATATCACCGAGTACATTGTAAGTCTCACTAATACAAGCTCATACACTTTTGCACTTCGATATGAGCAGCAGTCAAGATCATCAATTCTTACAACCATTTCTACTTCTCGATACACAACGTAATGTAATGATTTCGAGCACCGTAATAACAATCATGAACATTTATCCAATCAGTAATTCAATAATAGTGACTTACTTTTAATTGATTATCCCGATTTGCTACTCACATAGTCAAAAAAACAGCGCCTATGTTAAAATAGAATCTTCCAAACAATAGACCCTTCTTATTTTACGATCTCTTGCGGAGACGGATCCGACCGGCGACCCGTAGTTAACGTCAGTATATTTTCCAAAGAAATGATTTCTCGTAAACGCACTCCGGACTTAAGATTCTCTATTACCTTTAATCCAGCTCACTAATCTCGATGTCACTACAACAAAACATTCTGCCGCTTGTAACAATACGCGGAGATCTCTCTAATAATAATCGTTATAGAACACGAATCGTCGCACCTGAACTGTACGTGCCAATTTAAAGCAAATTCATGCGGAGTCTACTCATGTTTTTCTTCAGTTATCATTATTTTAACAATTTACTTAAATAAACAATTATGATAATACTTCGTAACAAATCCGGCTTTGATTAATTCAACCTTCATGGACCTCGTCTAACTAACAAACTACTACTAGTAAACCACACTCAATTAACAACCCGTTCATTCCTCGTTAAATCGCGTGGTTCCGTCCGTGGTACTTGAGACTTGCGTCTTAGACCTAAAAAGGAACTGACAAGTGAGAATACGTTAGACAAAGAAAAATCGGGTAACCCCGTTGGCCTGTCTGCGTTGCCAAACTGTCTCGCTCGACCCGCGCATTCCTGACTTCCTTCTTTGTGTCAGTGTGCCGGAATAGACTTCACGTTTGCTTGAATGTGTCAGTGCGTCTGTTGCGTACTACCACTAATGCCCGACCGTAACCATAGGCTCAGGACGTAACAATGTTTTAAGAAGAACAGAATAAAATGAAGGTCACAAAAATTGTTTGGACGCGTTATTGATTTTTTTCTCTTTTTTTTGTAGTATTTATATCACATATAGAATTTTTTTTAACTTTGATTTTATTCTGTCGACCTGAAACAAACATTTACAAGTTTACTATCACAAACATCGTAATTGGCTAGTACAATTAATAAATACACATAGACAAATATAAATAATCTAAATATCATTGCTAACTATTGTCTGATAATAATAATATGGCTTCAATCTTTTTACATTGCACTGTATGAAGACAGTTTTTTGTAC
>NW_018023835.1:0-9639 GCF_002006095.1 Pseudomyrmex gracilis | reverse complement strand
ACTTAGAATATTTAAAATTGTGTTTGTATTGAGACTTAGAATATTTTAGACCTAGAATAGGTTTTTTGTGCGTCCTCATTTAGGATAACTTTGCGTGTACAAATCGAATCTGACTTCGGGTCTGTTTGATGGTTAGAGCACATAATAATAATAATAATAATAATTCTCCTTTTGTACCTCGCACACTGGTGTAACATTTAATTGATTTTGCATTATTTTGATTACTGTTGGTTATCACTGCTCACCCTACGTCACTTCATCTCAAAAAACGATGAAGATGCACACGAGTGCACACTCGTCATTTCCTGTTACTCCGGTAATAAAAAAGGGGCACACAAGTGCACACTCGTCATTTCCTGTCATTCTAAAAGTACGAGGAAGATGCACACGAGTGCACACTCGTCATTTTGTGTTATTCCGGTGACGAGGGAAGTGCACACGAGTGCACACTTATAACTACCTGGTCCTAGGTACTACGGTAAGAACGGTGCAATAAAGACTGCACGCTTCTTTGTTGTATCTATTCCTAAGCTCCTATCAGCCAGAGGTCCCGGCTCCGCAAAGGAGGCGGCGGACCCAACGTAGAGGCAGGGGGCACCACCTGTGGGCCCTTCCAAGAGCCTACGCGCGCACTATGTTTTTCTACTCCGCGGTGCTTGACACTACCCGTGTTCATGTGACCAGTACGAAAGGACGCGCCGCGAACCCTCGCACGACAAATACAGTGGAACGCGCCGTTACCTGGGTCCCGCAAATTATTGGTAATGACAAATTTACGGGGCGGATTACGATCACCCGACCCACAGAAAGTTTGATTCCGATTACCCGCGGTAGGACTGTTCACCAGGCTACGGTTTTCCCGACGGATCTACCGTTTTGGGTGTACGTGGAAAAGCGACGCAAGGTGTTGTACACAACTCGGAAATTCATTCACAAGCATCGGTCTACCCGGGCGCCGTCAACAAAAGTCTCGTGCGAAATGCAGTAAACAGCAATGTACATTTAGCACACATAGGCCCACCTATGTGCATCGGACGATCGCCACCTCTTAGTAAACCCGGCGAGTATATCGAGTTGACGGAAACGTTTGATTTCTTGCAGAAGTACAACCTTGGCCAATGCCGGCTGGTGGCACAGGCCTATCTTAACTTGTTAGACAACAATATCTACTGTACGTGGTGTACCCACAAAACGGACGACGTCCTGATACCCGAGGCCGTGATAAGCCACAGTATCTCGATCGGGACCCAGTCCACGGATGTGTTGTACGCCAGGTGCTCGCGAAATTTAACGATATATTGACCGGTAAACAAGTGGGTGAAATGACACTTTGCTTACATCGATTTTATCGCGGAACACACCGACAATTTTTATACGTTCTAGGACCCTACGGTATACATAGTTGACGGCCCTTCAATTTAATCCGGAACAGACGACCCTACCCCAGCTCCCGGTCATATCTTCATCCTCCGTCCCGGTAAACTCTCAGGGTTGACCAAAAAATAGGACATACGTCCGGTAGGTGTAAACGGCCGCAGGACCGTGACCCGGTCTCTGGGACGTAACACTTGTTATGTGTTTCTGCGGTTTTTTCCCGATATTCTCAGTAACTCACACCGCCGCCACCAAATTTTTATCTCTTTATGTTCCGTCCAAGTGCGCAAAGTCACGGTCCGACAACATCGTTTACACTTGCTGAACGTACGTTCTCCATTTTTGGTCAGCCGATTGATTTTTACCGGGTCGGAAAATGAGGATTTTGGTCAAGAATTGATGACTGGACTGACAGTTACTGAGTGTTAATTGCTTACCGATTGTTACGGACTGCGGTTTAATTATCGACAATTACCGACTGTTGTGTGATTACCGACAGTTACCGACAATTATAGACAGTTGCTTATTATCGTCAGTTACCGACTGTCTCTTGGATTACCGACCGCTACTTTATTACCGATGTACTTACAGACTTAGTTACCGAGAGAATTACCGACTTATGTATTCTCCAAAATAGCGAAATTACTTATTCTTAGTTCTCTTTTCTGAATACAACATATTTCGTCTTTTCTCTGTATATACTTTAACTCGCAAGTCTGATGGCGGAATTGATGCCGAGTACAGCAACCTTGGGTTGCTCTGAGTTGTATTAACTTCCACTTTTGTCTAATAATACTGCAATGATTCCCTACGTTTGTTATACTTGTTATAAGTAACGCACGAAAAGGACCTAGCAAAATGTTCTCTTGTATTTGTTGAACGCGGAAGTCTGTTCACGTCGCGTCCTGCCGTGTTTGTCGACCGGATGTTGGTTGTCTCTAAGTATAACGAGTCGAATTGTCTGTCACGCGCGTAATTCCTTAATAAATTTCTCAACTGATAGTTTCTGCTTCCCCGACGCGTGCGACGTTTTTCCTGGCGGGCTGGAGTAACTGGATGGTGCGTCTTTTAGGAATAGATACACAGAATAAGCATGCAATCAAGTCGCACCTTTATCACTCTTATATCGTAAAAAAAGGTGACAAGCGTACACTTGTAAGCACCTTTCTTTGTCTACGGAACGAAAGGAAACGACAAGCGTGCACTCGTAAGCACCTTTTTTGTCGACAGAATGAAAGGAAATGAGAAGCGTGCACTCGTGAGCACTTTTCTTGTCTACAGAACAAAAGGAAACGAAAAGCGAACTCTCGTGAGCACCATTCTTGTCTACGAAATGGAAGGAGACGACAAGCGTGCGCTCGTGACGCACCTCTCTTGTCTTAAGTATAGGACTGACGCGTGAGAAGTTAGAATCTACCAAATATGTTACGTTCCACAAGCCGGATCACGGTCTTGCGGCCGTCTACATCTGCCGGACGTACGCCCTCCCTTTTTGGTCACCCCTGAAGCTTTACCGGGCCGGAGGATGAAGATATGACCGGGAGCTAAAATAAAGTGTCACGTCCGTAGACATGGTGAACCCCGGTTGACCCGATGTACCTTTTTCTTTTTTTCCTCTTTTTTCTCTTCTTATCTTATTTTATTATCATGTATTGTCAGTAGTATGTCCCATTGTCAAGCGTCCACAACGCCGTTAAACTACGGTCCAAACCACTGTGTCATCACCTAAACTTAAGAATTTACTACTCCGAGTCCCGTTTTTGTACCTACCAATTTTGCATGTGTCGTTTTCACTGTTGTTTTGCATTCATTATGTTCATATAACTGCTTTTAACGTATACTACACGTTTTGGTAGATTACAAGTAAAAGTTACCTGTTGTAAACTTTGACAAAATCTGAATGGTCGTCTTCCTAGTAACAACCAATCTGATTGGTCAATGATTTTATCATGGATTCCGACTTGTCAAGTCCTTGTAAGTCATTTCCCGTAATTCTTTTTTTACAAATCGGCCGAGAAGGTGGTTAAAAACCCGTAATATCATCGGATTAGTTAATACAGTTTTTTGTCAATTTTAAGTCTCTAGACGCCTACAAGTCGCAACAACTGTTGCTTCCTTCACAATTCGTTCAGGAAATTGGTCACAATTAGTAAAACCATATAATTGGCTGATTGCATGGTGACAAACAATCTGATTGGCTGAAGTGCAAAAACTTGCCGTACTAATTGACACAGCACGTAGCAACTACGCCAAGGTAGCCTTTTCTTAAATTTCATGTTTTAAACCATTGAGAAAGAAGAAAAAGAAATCTCACTGGTTAACTAGTTTTGTAAAACGCGTTTGATTGGTCAATAATTTTGTTGCAATTTTTAGACTCTCTAAACGCCTGCAAGTAGGGTCCACTAAATCTTTCTCAAAAGTACGTTCAGGAAAATGGTCAAAAAATCGAGAAACGATTTGATTGGTCAGTAATTTTATCATTTCTTTTAGCTCGTTAAACTCGTGTAAATACCACCTGGTAAGTCTCGTTCAAAAAGAACTTCAAAAACCCGGTTAGAAATCAAAAGGTGTTCTGATTGGTCAAAAGAGTCTTCCTTAAAAACACCGCCTTTAAGCTTTGCGTTTCTTGACCATAGCATGTAAACTTCGAATAGTTGCGAGTACAGTAAAATAAGCCGTAAGACACAAAGTTAAGAGATAACTCATACCGGTAACGAATTCTACTACTACCTACCGTTCCTTTCAAATACCAGAGTTGGTAATATTACCATTACCATCATTGTACCATACTTAAACGTTTGCCACGGTCGGTAAATTACCACTTGCCAAAAACCAAGTTTCCGAGTAATTTATCACCCCGCATGAGTTATCATCATGTTTCTGTTACCGTTAATCATCAGTTTAGTAACTCAGATCAGAACCAGGCGGCAACCCGTAAGTTGCAAATTTAGGATTTCAGAAACTAATAGAGATACAAAAAAACGTTTTGCACCATCGTCTTCAGCGTAAAAAACTGCACAATACCAGTGTGCTTTGTCTAACTATTGTTGTTAAGGAACGATTGTTTAAATAATTAAATTTATCAACTTTTTATTACGTGGTATTTTGCAATCTAAGTAATAGAATAAAGAACTATACAACCGTTTTTCGGTAACTTTTCCGGTTTGCAAAAAATTTATATTGTTTATTTTCACTCATGGCCATAATGTACAAACTAGTGAAAGAAGGGTTTCTGTCAAAATAGTTTTGCCCTAGCTGTCTTAGTTCTCGAGATATCCTAAATTTACAATATCGACTATGTGTCATTAAACACAGCATGTGTCAAGAAACAAAATGTTTATGTTCGTCAAAAATTATCTTGACAAATTCCGAGACTTTTCGGGAACTTTTCACCTCCCCGGTGGTGGCTACTGCTGTTAGTATGATTATTTATGTTATGAATTAATTATTATTACCACATGTCTTTATTAATTAATTCTACATTAGTATAATACTTTGTATAATTCTGTCATAATAAACTTAAATTCTGCTTTATTATTGTAACCGCATATATATATATTGTCCTGTATAATAGTTAAACAATTTGCATTATTAGCGTTTTGTACATTAGTTCAGTAGTCTAAAAGGTACAATTACCCTTTTAATTAATATTTAGGTAATTTAGGCAAAATGTTGTAAATTATTCTGTAATTTTTGTGCGCAAAGTGTTCCCACGGCAAAGTTTGCTTGTAAGAGGCCAGGGTCACTGGCTTGACCGGCCAAACGGCCCGAAGTAAAGATAAGGCACGCGACGAAAAAAGGAACGCGTAAGACCGCGGACCGTTGGCGGCCGCGGGACCGTTGACCAAGAGCCAGTGACCGCTGGACCCGTGCGACTGTGCAGCGTCAGCGTATTTATGACGCTATATAAACGGCCGGAGCGACCGGTCCGGACACACAGTCTGTCTCTGAGATTCATCCTGTTCAATTCGCTTCGCGAAAAAGTCAGTTCGGAATAATTCTTTCCAGTTAAGACTTAGAATATTTTAATTTTTTCGTGTTGGAACTCAAAATATTTTTATTACTTCCAGTTAGTACTTAAAATATTTTAATTTTTTCGTGTCAGAATTTAGAATATTGTAATTACTTTCAGTTAAAACTTTAAATATTTTAAATTTATCGTTTCAGGACTTAGAATATTTTAATTACTTCTAGTTAAAACTTAGAATATTTTATTGTTTTTCGTGTCGGGACTTAGAATATTTTAATTTTTTCTTGTCACAACTTAGAATACTTTAATTACTTCCACGTAGAACTTAGAATATTTCTGTCATTACAAACAAGGACTTAAAATATTTCACGACGTTCGGATTTAGAATTAAACTATTATGGTAAGAATGTTGTAGTATTGATAAGTTTCCTTAATTTTAGAACGGGTGTTTTTTTTGTTTATAAAAATATACATTGTTACGTCTTAAAGGCCGGGTCACGATTCTGCGGCCGGTTACACCTGCCGGACAAACGTCCTCCTTCTTTGGTCAACTCTGGGGGTATACCGGTACGGAGGATGAAGATATGACCGGGAGCTGGGATAGGATCTTCTGTTCCGAATTAAATCAAAGGGCCGTAATTATGTATACAGTGACGTCCTCGAGCGTATAAAAATCGTCGGTGTGTTTCGCGATGAAAGCAATGTAGGCAAAGTGGCACTTCTCGCACTCTTCTACCAATCGATATATCGTTAAATTTCGCGAGCACTTGGCGCACAACACATCCGTGAGCTGGGTCCCGATCGAGATACTGTAGCTTATCACGGCCTCGGGTATCAGGACGTCGTCGGTCTTGTGGGTACACCACGTACAGTAAATCTTGTTGTTTAACAGGTTAATATAAACCAGTACCACCACCCGGCATTGGTCAAAATTGTACTTCTGTCAAAAATCGAACGCCTCCGTCAATTTGATATACTCGCCGGATTCACCGAAAGGTGGCGATTTTCCGATGCACATAGTTGGGCCTATGTGTGCTGCATGTGTGTCACTGGTTACTGTCTTCTGCACGGGACCTTTGTTGACGGCGCCCGGTTAGACCGATGCTCGTGAGTGAATCTCCGAGTGGAATACAACACCTTGCGTCGCTTTTCCATGTACACCCGGAACCGTGGATTCGTCGGGGGTGACCGTAGCCGGGTAAACAGTTCTACCGCGGGTAATCGGGATCAACCTCTACTGGGGTCGGATAATCGAAATCTGCCCCGTGAACCACTTGTTATTAATAATTCGCGAGACCCGGTTAACGGCGCGTTCCACTGTACTTGTCGTGTGATTACCGACAGTTACCGATTGTTGCCTGATTACCGTCAGTTACCGGCTGGTGCCTGATTATCGACAGTTACGGACTGTTTGTTACCGTGTTTGTCGAACAAATGTTGGTTGTTTCGAAAGATTACAAATTGAACTGTCCATTACGCGCGTAATTTCTTAACAAATTTTTCAACTGATAGTTCCTGCCTCCTCGACGCGTACGACGTATTTTCTGATGGGTTAGAATACCTGGATGGTGTGTCTCTTGGGAACAAATACACGGAGTAAGCGTGCAATCAAATCGCACCTCTCTCACTCTTACATCTTGAAAGGAGGTGACAAGCGTGCTCTCGTAAACACCTTTTTTGTTTACAAAACGGAAGGAAATGACAAGCGTGCTCTCGTGAGCACCTTTCTGGTCTTCAGAACGGAAGGAAATGACAAGCGTGCTCTCGGAAGCACCTTTCTTGTCTTCAGAACGGAAGAAAATGACAAAAGTGTTCTCGTGAGCACTTTTTTTGTCTACAGAACGAAAGGAAATGACAAGCGTGCTCTCGTAAGCACATTTCTTGTCTTCAGGATAGGACTGACGCGTGAGAAGCCAGAATCTAACTAATACCTAAATAATCTAATTAGAATTAAAAAAACAAGAAGTGCGTATACATATATTTATGTATAAATGTATGTATATATTTATAAACAAAAAAAACACCCGTTCTAAACTTAAGGAAACTTATCAATACTACAACAATCTTACCATAATAGTTTAATTCTAAATCCGAACGTAGTGAAATGTTCTAAGTCCCGGTTTGTAATGACAGAAACATCCTAAGTTTCGACACGATGAATTTAAAATATTCTAAGTTCTAACTGGAAATAATTAAAATCTTCTAAGTTCTGTCACAAAAAAATTGAAATATTCTAAGTCCTACCTGGAAGTAATAAAAATATTCTAAGTTCCGACACAAAAAAATTATAATATTCGAAGTCCTACCTGGAAAGAATTATTCCGAACTGACTTTATAGCGAAGCGAACTGAACAGGATAAATCTCAGAGAAAGACTGTGTGTCTGAACCGGTTGCTCCGACCGTTTATATAGCGTCCTAAATACGCTGACGCTGCACGGTCCCACGGGTCCAGCGGTCACTGCCTCTTGGTCAACGGTCCCGCGGCCGCCAACGGTCCGCGGTTTTACGGGTTCCTTATCTCGGCGCGTGCCTTATTTCTACTTCGGGCCGTTTGCCCGGTCAAGCCAGTGATACTGGCCCCTTACAAGCGAACTTTGCCGTGGGAACACTTCGGACACAAATATTACAAAATATTGTACAACGTTTTGCCTAAATTACCTAAATATTAATTAAAAGGTTAACTGTACATTTAAGTTTACTAAACTAATTTACACACCGCTAATAATGCAAATTGTTTAACTATTATACAGGACAATATATATATATGCGGTTACAAAAATAAAGCAAAATTTAAGTATTCTGGCAGAATTATAGAAACGTAAATTATAGAAAATATTATAATAATGTAGAATTAATTAATAAAGCCATGCGGTAATATTAATTAATTCATACCATAAATAACCATACTAATAGCAGTAGTTTTTACCGGGGAGTTGAAAAGTTCTCGAAAAGTCCCGGAATTTGGTAAAATAACTTTTGATAAATATGAACGTTTTGTTTATTAACACATGTTGTGTTCAATGACACATAGTTGATAATGTAAATTTAGGATATCTCGAGAACTAAGACAGATAGGACAAAACTAAATTTACAGAGGCCCGTCATCCACTGATTTGTACATTATGGCGATGAGTGTAAATAAACAAGTTAACTATCTCGCGAACCGTAAAAGTGACCGAAAACCGGTTTTTCGATTCTTCATTCTATTACTTAAATTTGCAAACTACCACGTAATAAAAAGTTGATAATTTCAATTCTTTAAACAATTGTTTGTTAACAACAATAGTTAGACGTTTTGGAACACATCGGTAGTTTGCAGTTTTTTACGCTGAAAACGAAAGTGCAAACCGTTTTTTTTTATATCTTTTAGTTTTTGAAATACTAATTTTGCAACTTACGGGTTGCCGCCTGGTTCTGATCTGAGTTACTTAATTTATGACTAAAGGTAACAGAAATATGATGATAACTAACACGGGTTGCTAAATTACTCGGAAACTTGGTTTTTGGCACTTGTTAATTTACCGACCGTGGCAAATTTTTAAGTATGTTAAAATGATGGTACTAGTACTATTACCAACACTGGTAGTTGAAAGGAACGGTAGTTATTAGTAGAACCCGTTACCGGCATGAGTTATCTCTTACTTTTGTGTCTTACGGCTTATTTTACTGTAATCGCATCTATTTGAAGTCTGTATGCTATGGTCAAAAAGCGCAAAGTCTAAAAGCGGTGTTTTCAAGGAAAACTCTTCTGATTAATCAGAAAACTTTTTGATTTCTAACCGGATTTTTGAAGTGATTTTTGAACGAGACTTACCGGGTAGTAGTCACACGCGTTTAAGGAGCTAAAAGACGGAATAAAGCTACTGACCAATCAGATCGTTTATCGATCTTTTGACCATGTTCCTGAACGTACTTTTGAGAAAGAGTTTGTAGACCCTATTTGCAGGGGTGACGTCCATTTGACCACGGTACAATTGGACACAGTACGTTTGCACACGTAATATTGGACACGTACGATTGACCACGGTACGATTGACCACAGTACGATTGGACACCGCAAGAATAGCACACCGTACGATTCGACACGGTACGATTGACCACCGTACGATTAACCACATTCTATTTGACGCGAAGAATTTAACACCGTACGATTGACCACGGTACGATTGACCACGGTACGATTAACCACGGTACGATTGACCACGGTACGATTGACCACGGTACGATTGACCACGGTACGATTGACCACCGTACGATTGACCACCGTACGATTGACCACGGTACGATTGACCAC
>NW_018023834.1:0-9765 GCF_002006095.1 Pseudomyrmex gracilis | reverse complement strand
ATACACTGTTCTAACCTGTCCTATCTTGTAACACTGCTAGTGACTACGCTAGTTTTAAAATTTGGGGCAAATTTTTGATTGGTTCGGAGAGCGGCCATTACTTGAACCACTGCGCATTCACGGGAATGATACACCTGGTATATTTACATCTTGGGTCTAGTGTAGTATATAGAAATCTGTGGCCCGTCTATTTACAAAAGGGTTTTACGTGAGTACATTTTAAATGCATATATGGCGCACGCCCCTGCACGTGAGGAGCAAAAACCAAGTACACTTTAAATCTTCTTTGCACTTATGGCACCGTGCCCCTTTAACTGTTTAGGCACCGGCCAGTCTTTGCTTTAAATGTACACTTTAAAGGATAATGAAACAAAAAACAAGAACACGACATAGAATGCCAAAAATCTTGTCGGTGGTGTAGACAAAACCGACTGGCGACCGTGGTAAAGAATTTTAAAATAAAATAGACGACTAGGGACGTAGTTTTGGAGAGTTCCGGTCATATCTGCACTGGCCGCAAGCCGCGTTACCGGCATTACCTTTCGGATGCTTTTAGTATCAGTGTTCTCAAGTGTAAGAAAATGGTGAAATCGTGTTGTGTGTGTCGTACTGAACAATCGGCAGCAAGTCCTAACCTTATTTTTCATCGGTAAGAAATTGTTACAAAGGTAATGTAATGTTTATACTATTTTCTAATATTAAATAAATATCTGTCTGTACAGTGTACCAAAAGATCCAGAGACACAAACACAATGGCTGCAGATATTAGGAAAAAAGAATAGTAAAACAATTGTTGTGTGTAGTAAACACTTTCTACCTGAAGATTATAGAGATTTCTGTAAAATGCCACTTCTAAAAAAAGGGACTGTTCCACGGTTAAATATTTGTGATATAAATACTGTATTTGAAGATGATGAAATGTAAGTATCATATTAAATACATTTAAATATAAGTTAAAGTGTTACTTTATTGTTGTAGAACTTTTTTGAAATAGAAGTTATTAATTAATCTTGATTTCTTAGATCTGAAGATTCTGTGCAGTATAAAATGTCAGAAGAGAACATACATGAAAATCCAAACTTTGAGAGTGTGCCAGTAAAAAAACTTGAAATCTCTCCTGGTTGTTCTATGCAATCTAATGAAAATAGTAGAAATTTAAAAAGGTAATACATTGTATTCACTATTACAACAAATATATATTTCAATTTGTTGTAAAACTTCATTGAGATAAAAATTAGTAATTTTTGTGTTTCTTAGATCTGAAGATTCTGTGATTCAAGCACAGTGTAACGAAGTGTCAGAGGAAGACATACATAAAAGTCTGAACTATGAGAGTATGTCAGTTTCAAAACTTGAAATCACTTCTGATTGTTCTATGCAATCATCTAATGGAAATATTAAAAATTTAAAAAGGTACTATACTAATATTAGTTTTAATGAAAAGATAGGGAGAAGGCAATAACAAGCTAACACCTGATGTTCGGGTAAAATTCTTTAATTTGAGGATTTAAAAAAATTGTTAACAAACGTTTTGATCCACTATGGGATCTTTAGTGTTTCTACATAAAAAAATTACAAAGAATACATGATCTATTCGCAATGATAATGAAGAAAATATTGACACAGAAAAGATACACTACAAACATTCAGTTTGAGGAAAAGAGAGGGGGAAGTGGCCGCTAAAGCTGCATTCCGTTTCACGCATATGCGCGCATTTATACTATACGTAACGTGTACTATAAATACATGTGCGCATATGCGTGAAACGGAACTTAGCCTAAGTAACCGTCAGTATGCTCTTTGAGCACACATACACATGCTCAAACATATACATACATGGATATACATTCTTCCATCCATATTCATGATCGTCTCGAATAGACCATATTTTCTTTGTAATTTTTTTATTGAAACACTGAAGAAGATCCCATAGTCGAAACGTTTGTTAACATGTTTTTAAAATCCTCGAATTAAAGAATTTTATTCAGGTGTTATCCGAACATCAGGTGTTAGCTCGTTATTGCCTTCTCCCTATCTTTTTATTTAAACATATAACGAGCATTAAACATATAGGTATTAGCTTTATTCTAAAACAATTAAGAAAATTACGAGACGAGCTTCAAGTGCCTCAGTGGCCTAACAGGGAAGGCGACGGCCCGGAAAGCCGGAGATTCCAGGTTCGACTCCTGGCTGAGGAGTTTTTTTCGCAATATTTTAAAAATTAGTTAGGGGGGTATTCAGAGTCTATTATATATGTGATGCAAAAATAGCATCCTCTTTGAATTTAAGAATTGTATTTTCAATTCAAAAATTTCACGTGTAATAATTTACACGTGAATACATATACATATGTGTATACATATATATATATACTATATATTTCTGTATAATATTCTGCAAAAGCGTATGACTTTATTCTGTAATTTTTTTATTAGAATTTAGAGAGCCTGAAAGTTTCTTTAAAACAATTAAGTTTAATTATCACTTTTATATAAATGTTATTTTTCAGGAAAAGTGACTTTGAAGATGAATCCAGAGTTAAACAATACTTGTGCTTAAAAAAGTTCGGCATTTTTAGGAAAGAAGATTTCAAAGACGAAAACAGTTGGAAAAAATATCTCTTAAGCATGAAAGGATTGCGAAAAGAAAAACTACAACTACGACGTAAAAATGAACTTTTACTATCAAAAATTAACACATTCAAAGATATCATTCAGAATTTAAAAGAAAACCAGCTATTGCCCAATCAGCAAATAGTTTTAAAAATGTTCTTAAAACTTTTTGAAAAACATTTCCGAAAACATTTGAAAAAAACATTAAAATAATGATTAAATTCCTTTTTATTTATTAAAATATGTGTTAATACTTGAAAAATATCTTATATGTAATTTTATATTAAGGGAATCCTAAACTGACGAACGGTCGAACTCCGTCGTTTTACCGACTGAGTTTACAGCTTTTGGCGTCAGATCGTATTAATATTCGCTTAATACAGTCAAACCTCGAACCTCTCTAACTCGAAAATCTCTATAAGACGAAAATTTTGTTTATTCCACGAAGTAAGAGTAAGGAGATCGAACTTGATAGCGCGCGAATGGAAAAAGTGGTCCCGATTTTTACGGTTCATTGAAAGGGAATCCGTATATGTAACAAGATAGATTACATACACTAAACGTGTACATGTGTTAGTTGTGTACATGCACAGTTTTGCAAATGGCTTCCAACCGTAAAAACCTATTCCCTTGAGCGGATTCCCTCCCAATGAACCGTAAAAATCGGGACCACTTTTGTATCACGGAGTTCGATCTCCTTACTCTTACTTCGTGGTTCATTTCCTTCCGCTCTGCGGAAAGGAAAAAAGAACTTCGATAAGTCGAAACCCTTACAACTCGAAGATTTGAGTTCTTCCCTTGAAATTCGAGTTATCGAGGTTCGACTGTACTACAATCTGACGCCATAAGCCATAAATTTAGTCGATAAAATAGATTCAGTTTAGGATCCTCTTAAGGTTTAACGACTTACGCACGTTCATAAAATGTTATGAGATGAATTTGTATCTAAGAAATATAGACAATAAATAATAATCGTATTAAAAATATCAATGTTTTTAATATCTAAAACATGCAGCACAGAAAATCATATCGTCTATGGCTGCTTTCCTTTTAGGAGACACAGTCGACACAAGTCGACACAAGAGTCATTCTGTCTTTGTTTCTCACTGAATACTGAACAAAGACAGAATGACTTTTGTGTCGACTTGTGTCGACTGTGTCTCTTAAAAGGAAAGCAGCCTATGATAGGATCTTTAGCCCTTAAATGAGAAAAGAAAAAATTTTTTAAACAAAATTAACGAACAAGTTTTATACATTTGTGCATTTAATCAGCGATGTGTGCATATATATTATTTTAATATATTTTTAATACTTATTCTTCGTTCTTATTCTCTCTTCATCGTTTTTTAAATTTTTATTTGAATCACTTTTAATATTTTTTATAATTGTTTAAATAAGCTTTATCTTTCTTCATATATCTGTTAACGTTAAAAATATATCATTAATAAATATTAACAAATATAACAAATGTTGTTTAATATGATTATTTCTAGTATTATGAATTTTTGATTCATATCATGGAGAAAGATAAGATAATAGAAGTATTAGAGCAAGAGAAAGGTATCGCATCGGACAGAAGAAAGAGAAGACTTGATATTACCACCCATATTTTGGCCAAAAAATTCTTTAAAAAGAATAGGACAAATAAAACTTCTTTTACTAATATTATCTTTCAATTTCAATTTCACATTGCTTTTTTAACAGAATTACAAGAAACTGTGCAAAACGATTGTAATGTATACAAGACAATATATAACAAAATAATAAAATTGTATATAGCCAATTAGGTAGATTATTTTATATTTTTACTCAAAGTTGTTTTTATATTTTATAGTTTATTTTATAATAATAATAGTAATATATATTATATAATATATATTATATGTAATATATATTATACAAAAGTCAATAATTAAAAATGACTAAATGCAAAAGCATAATATGCATGTTATATGCTGTGTATGTTAAGAGACTGCTAAACCGTTCTATTTTATCAAGCTAATAATACAATTATAGTTTTTCAGTTTTTATTGCACTTATTGCACAACTTAGAAAACGGCTCTTCAAGAAGATTATTAGGTTGGTGAAACAGGACGGTTCAAACATTCTCTAACTCTTTCTATTGAGTTGCTGCGCGTGTAGCAAACATAAGGACACGAAACGCTGAGCTGTCTTTTGCATGTGGTTTGCACACTCTTTTGCGTATCCTTAGTAATTAATAATTAGTCAATTATTGTGAATCTTACAAAGTGGTACAGAACTTTTTCATGCGGTAATTCAATAAGATATTCACGAGCGATAATACGGCTATTACCAAACATCCTATATGTATGATCATTTGTAATAGAGTTATAAAAGTACAAATGTTACTGTTATATATGAAGCAAGTTATTATTATATTTATAGAGTATGTTAGTCATTGATATACATCAATAAGTCTAATAAAAAACTCAGTAGAATATGTAAAGTTATATTAACTGATCGTAATTTATTGTTACAATTTTATGCAACGTGACAAAATTTATAATAAAGACAAATTCCACTGATTTATAAATAAAAAAAATATTACTTTTCAGTTTTTATACTGATTGTGTTCCGTTATTTATAGTCAATACTAAAAAATAATCACATAACATATATTA
Organism: Pseudomyrmex gracilis; assembly: GCF_002006095.1. Lineage (NCBI taxonomy): Eukaryota > Metazoa > Arthropoda > Insecta > Hymenoptera > Formicidae > Pseudomyrmex > Pseudomyrmex gracilis. The sequence goes on along the minus strand of NW_018023834.1, from coordinate 4,511 downwards.
TAGATTTTTAGTACTGTAAATAATATATTTACAAATAGTAAGGTAAAACTGCAGAAAAGGGGAGCAGTTTCCGATGACTTTGAGCTTAGGATATATTGTCAATGTCGTGGCCCCGAGTAAGGTTCCGCAGGTTTTATCCGGTGGTCATTGTTTATAAAAAAGTTATGAACAAAAAAAGTTTCATAAAGAAATTTGTTTTCCCGACATCATGTACATTTTTTTTATGTTGTAAGGGTGTAGGCAGAGGGGGGCTGCGCCCCCCCGCAGGTGGAGGGGCTTCGCCCCTCCTCCCTGCTCTCCCCTCGTGAAAATAATAGGTATATACTTGTATCGCAACGAAGAAATCAAAACAAATCATATAACGACGTAATCGCAGTTTCATTGCATCCACGCATGCATTTCTCACGCAAAACGAGGTTCAACCCAAACCTATGTGTCTAGTTTTTGGATAGTGGAGCCCCCCCGCAGGGGGGGCGGAACACACTTCTTCCACGCATACACTTTCCATGCTTAGCAAAATTCTACATAAGGTTCGACACGAACTGGCAAGCTATACATGTTGTCAATGAGAAAATCAAACCAAAGACGTATGTTGATATAATATGTCAAGGTCGTACGTAGGTATGTAATGCTCTAATAGGAACAACATGTTTACTGTTTCAATGTACATGATGTCGAAAAATAAGGGATAATTTGTAAAACATTTTTTTATAATAACTTGTAAACAAACAATGACCGCCGGATAAAACCTGCGGAACCTTACTCGGGGCCACGACCTTGACAATATATCCTAAGCTCAAGGTCATCGGAAGCTGCTCCCCTTTTCTGCAGTTTTACCAATAGTAAATAATAAATATCGGAACGCATCCTTTATCTCAAGACATTACGTGCTTTTTCAACGCTTTTAGATATAGCCAAAGTAAAAGAGAATGCTGAACCGTCCTGTTTTATCAATCTAATAATACATAATTATAGTTTTTGAGTTTTTGTCACACTTATTGTATAACTTAATTTCATAAAGTTATGTTTGATTTTTCCTAAAGTCTAAAATTTATTTATCTAAATTTTAATGAAATTGTTTCATGTTATCATTAATCGGGTTTAATAATGATAGGGAAATGGCCGTACGAGAAATAAACCAGATCTTAGAGTTGATAATCTTTATTTTTTATTTTGAACAAACGTTTCGACCCGTGTTTTGGGTCTTCTTCAGTGTGCTACATATTTTACAATTTTTCGAAATATTAAACGATATAATATTGATAACTTATAACATGAACTCGATTGTGTAGTTATTTGAGTAAAAAACATCGAATAGATATCGATCATATATTTAATTGGCAAAATACCAAAATTTTAGATTCGGAAAAATTATTTTATAAAAGATCCGTGTCCGAAATAATTCATATTAAACTACAAGAACATTCAATTAATGTTATGTCGGACACGGAAAAATTAAAACCTTATTTCTCGTTTTTGGAATTGTACAAAGCGACATAGGCATTTCTGCGATGTTTAAGTATGATATGCGAAAGATAGGGTGGGGGAATGTTATTCAGAAATCAGAATAGTAATGTTGTGAGGGATGTAACTCAGTCTGTCGGCCGTCTCGCAGATGTGTTCATATCAAGTAAGTGTTTCGTGCCTCTTGTGCGAGACTTCGATGTCGTAGTTGTTTGGCGGTGATAAAAACCGATGGACTGAGTTCTTCCCATATCCACGCATCAAACTGTAAGTTTTTACTCAAATAACTACACAATCGAGTTCATGTTATAAGTTATCAATATTATATCGTTTAATATTTCGAAAAATTGTAAAATATGTAGCACACTGAAGAAGACCCAAAACACGGGTCGAAACGTTTGTTCAAAATAAAAAATAAAGAAAATTATTAACCCCAAGATCTGGTTTATTTCTCGTACGGCCATTTCCCTACTATTATTAAAATTTCACGAAGAAGCATACACAAGTTTAATCGGGTTTAATAACGGATACAAATCCAATATCTATAGTCTTATGAAACTGGCCAATCACAGCTATTTTTTTGAAAAATGGAATAAGTGTAAGCGGCCACTTATAACTATGGATGTAATCAATAAATCCGATTAAACGTATAAACATAGTAAATAATTAAAGTCAAAATGTCGTCGTATGCGCAATCATCTATTAAATTGAAATTCTTCACTACAGAATTTCGCGAACCACCTTTGAACCGTCCGAACATTAACAATATTTTGTCCCGATGTTTTACATAAAGATTTTGTAGCAACAGTTGCATTATTACCCTTCTGAAATTTGTATAGCATGCAGTGTTTCAAGTAGAGTTTATCGACTTCCATTTTTCTGCGCGCAGAGTTCTAAGACAAATGGCCACAAATTTTAAAACCATGTAAAATTACAAACACAATAACCAATAATAAACAAAGAAATTAACAAAAGTTCTGCTTGACTTAGTTTAATGGCAATTGTGAACTTTGTTGAGAATAATAATAAAAAATACAACAAAAATTATGCAACAACCTAATATTTCGAGAGAAACATTAATAAGTCTCTTTATCTTATAATAAAAAAAAAATTACTTTATCTTATAGTAAAATTAGTTTATCTCATATAATGTGTTTCATATCGTCACTTTTTACGTATAATCCCGTAACTTCAAAATGCAAATTTTAGAGAGTACTTTAAAGACTTTTCCCTAGTTAAGGAATTCTTTCAATTTCATATTTTTATCTTTTTTATGAATATTTGTCTTTTTTTAATGTTGGTGACCATAAAGAACATGACTTTCTAAGTGTCACTATGCAATAGACTGAAAATCCCGTATGTGACAATTATATAAAAGTGACGATATAAAATATGTAACAACAGGTAAAATAAATATTATATTCGAAGATGTTTTTTAGGAAAATATCTATCTTCGGATGTTAATATACACATCACGAAAGCATCAAATATCAAATGTTATTATATTTATAAAAAATTACATGTTATTGTATTTATAAAACATTATATGCTATTATATATATATATATATTTTAGTTTCATCAAAAAAATAAAAACTTCGGATAAAAAAGTGTTAAAAACAATAAAATATCATGTTGTCCTCCGCGCAATCATACCGCATATAACTTTTTCATTTATAGAAGTAATTTAGCTGAAATGTTTACTCGATGTTTAATCGATTTTACTTTTCTGATCTCCAATGACAAAGTGAAAGAAGATCTTACGTCGTATATGTCTTTAAAACAAGCATTTTTGTATAACATATAGAGAGTTGTTTTCAAACTAGTGCAACATATGATTTATATACAATCGTGTGGATTATAATGGTCGTTGTTTCTTTTGCAAAAGAAACATATCTCTTCTTTACCTCCTGAATTTCGTGCAAAGACGGTAATATATGATTTTCAACGTGTCGCGCAAACGCTTGTAGCACTGCTTGCTTCTCGTCTTCTGTCCATCTTACTCTTTTTATTTTTCCATACAGAGATGCTAGAACAGAACATAAAATATTACATAGTTAACATACTATGCAAAACCATGGAACTGATCTGTACTAATATTTAAGATAAGATTTAGTTGACTGATCTGGTAAGTTATACACATTGTCATTGTCATTGTATATTTTTATTGATGATAAAGTTTATTCAACTTATACTTCGAGTCAATTTTTTATTACTTTCTTTACTTTTAGTAATTTCTTTTAAATTTTACGTAATTTTTTTATAAATTCACTATTTACACTTACAAGGGAATCTCGCGAACATTCTGATTTTGATGGAATTTTGCATACATATAGGAGTGGTCAATAGACGAATATTGACATATCCCGTTGCGGCCCAAAAACAGTTTACGGTTTTATATATATATACAGGATGTCCCAGAATTGGTGTAACATCTCTCGTGGACAGGTAGAAGAAATAAAACTGAGTCGATAAGTCCTATACCATTTTGCTAGATTCACAATAGTTACCGAATCTTAATTAACAAAGATTTGCGAATAAGCGTGCATCGGGCTGTCTTACGCGCGTAGGACAGCCCGGCGCGCTTCGCACAATTACATTTTAATATGTATATGTCATAGTATATGCTGTTATATTAGCTCCTCCCATATGCTCCTACGGGTAACACCGTAAGCGCGCGAAGCGCACTGAGCTGTCTTAAGCGAGTAAGACAGCCCGATGCATGCTTATTCGCTGATCTTTGTTAATTAAGATCTCGGTAACTATTGCGAATCTAGCACAATGGTATAAAACTTTTTGACTCAGTTTTACTCCTATTTGTTTACGAGAAATGTTACACCAATTCTGGGACACCCTGTGTCATATACATATATATATACAGGGTGTCCCAGAATTGGTGTAACATTTCTCGTGAACAAATAGGAGTAAAACTGAGTCAAAAAGTTTTATACCATTGTGCTAGATTCGCAATAGTTACCGAGATCTTAATGATATATATATCATATATATGCTATATATATATATATATATATATATATATATATATAT
>NW_018023833.1:2973-9141 GCF_002006095.1 Pseudomyrmex gracilis | reverse complement strand
GAAATAAAACAAGGGTTAAAGAGTTAAATATATTTATTATATTTATTATATTTATTATATTTCTCTATATAATTGCATAGAGATATATATGAGTCCTCTGTCCGTAAGTGTTCCTTCGTCTGAATACGTTGATGGTCCTAAAAAGGACTGTTTTATATAATAGACTCAATAACCAGTCCACAACCCCTGTAGTGCAATAACTAACTCTAAACGACGTAAAATAGAAGCACTTAGGTTTGTGAAAAGCCAACACAAGATGCACGCCGCGATTCAAAAGACATCGAAAAACTATTGCCGATTTAATAGTTCTTGGCACCGTAGTATCAAAATCAAGTTAATTCGGTCGCGATCTGATTTATCGCGTTTGACACATTGAACGCTTAATAAATATTTTGAAAATAGCACTGCGATAAAATTGGTACTAACTCAGTGCTCAATAAGCACAAAACACAAAACGCAAAGCGCATTGCAGTATTAATCTTTTACAATGTCGAATTATCGCGGTGCAATTTAAAATGTCTATTACGCGCCATAACTTGATGAATCAGATCGCGACCGAATTAATCCGATTTTGCTACAGCGATAGCCGAGGACCATCGAATCGGCAATTGTTTTTCCGATGTTTTCCGAATCGTGGCGTGTAATGAGTGAAACAAATTATATATTATTTATTCTTGTGTCGTGCAATATGGCTCTTAGCGAAGTAAATCGTGGTCGCATTATTGGAATGTGGGAAGCTGGCTTTTCTTCAGAAGACATAGCACAGCGCATCCCGTGCACTCTGCAATGTGTGCGAAAGTGGATTTCTCGATACCGAGTCGAAGGAGAAGCTGGTCTCATAGACAAACGAAAACACAATAGGAAACAGCGATCGATAACTGCAGAAGAAAATATGGCCTTAGTTCGCCAGATAGATATAGATCCTTTTCGTCCGGTGATGCATTCTGTAAATCAGTTGGGTTTGCAGATATCTGTAAATACAGCACAAAGACGTTTGCACGAGGCAAATATTCATTCGTATTGTGCTGCACGCAAAATTGCCTTAAACAACATAGGCACATAGACAATCGCGTTGCTTTCGCAATGCATCAACTACAGACACCTGATGATTGGGACCGTACTATCTGAACGGATGAAAAGGTGTTTTGTTCTGCGGATGATCGATCTCTCCGTGTCTGGAGGCCATCAAATCGTCGATTCGATCCGCACTATGTGCTTCCTTGCGAGCAAAGTGGGCGTATCACTTGTGGTATGTAGGGATGGATTAGCGCACATTGTCCAGGAGAATTAATTGAAACATCGCCGCATATGGACGCCGTCGAGTATGTGGATATTCTGGAGAACGTTTTACTCCTCAGCGTTCGCAGAATATACCCTGAAGATGCTTGGCCGACATTTCGATTAATTCAGGACAATTCTGCGGTCCATACATCTCATATAGTTCAAGAATGGTTCGCCCACCATCCGGAAATCGAAGTGATTGATTGGCCAGCGAAATCCCCGAATCTCAATTTGATAGAAAATATCTGGGGAGTAATTGTAAAATCGTGGATTCCTGGTCATGAGCCAGAACTTTTCACAAACGCTTCTATTTTACGTCGTTGAAAGTTAGTTATTGCACGACAGAGATTGTGGACTGGTTATTGAGACCATTATATAGTAAAACGGTTCTTTTCAGGACCATCAACGTATTCAGACGAAGGAACACTTACGGACAGAGGACTCATATATATTTCTATGCAATTATATAGAGAAATATAATAAATATAATAAATATAATAAATATATTTAACTCTTTAACCCTTGTTTTATTTCATTCGGAGAACATACACTTGTGTGCTTAAATTAATTTTTTAGCTGCGACGAGTATACTCGGCTACAACAGAGTAAGTACATTTGTTGTAAAAATCAAAATAAATTATAATAAAACTAACAAATTTTTATAATAAAACTAACAATTTTTTTAAATGTCTTTTTATATTATATGTTTATTACACATACTTATTATAAAATTGTATTATTTTATCGTATTATTTCATAAAACATTATATATAATTACAATTGATACTGTTACGTCCTGGGTACTCCACAGGCCCTTTTTTCTTGCAACGTGATGCGCCGACATGCAATAAATTCCTTTTTTTTTAGAAACAGTAAATAACACAAATAGACTCGGACTTCGACGCGATAGGCGCGCAAATAGAAATCGTGTTGTCGCCCGAAAACAATAAACCGAGCCTAGCAACAATCCTAAAAATTTCCTCGTAGACGATAGCAAACAGAAATTTTTATTATTGTTTAAACATCCCGAGCAACTTTCCAAAGAAACCCGGATATCTCAGGGCCAGGAAGAACACCGCTCATAAAAATTAGACCAGCCGGAGCAAATAGAACTCCGGCGCCACGAGCAATTTTATTATATACAAATAGCAAAGGGTCTAGGTGACGTGATCGAAAACTAACACTCTCCCTTTTTCCTTCTCCAGAAAATCGGGCGAACCGACCGAACCGAGAGATCGTCGCCGATTGGCGATCTCACGAAGTTTACCCGATTACTAATCAACAAATGGGAACTGGCGAAGCTCGACTGAGTTTTCCGATTGGGAGAGTCCTCGCTTACTCAAAATTGTATATAAGCCAAGACTCTCAGAACCGAAGACAGATAGTGCCGCAGATTTTAGAAGTACCACAGCGAGTGAGTGAGTGACAGTGAGTGCAGAAAATGAGATCCCAGAGTGAACTACTGCGCCACAACAGCCTAGAACCTTTTATTAATCAACATCACTGGTCCAGCAAATAATAAGTCCACATCATTATATATACGGAGATTCCACTTCTCGCGAAATTAAAAGCTGACGTCGCGATTGATTTTCGGAGATATCGGGAAACAGACAAAATAAACAAATATATAGATACACTCAAAATTCGGTTTAATCGGAAGGGCTACTCGCGGTGTGTAACCGTCTTGGGTGGCAGCCGAAATTTTGGAAGGGCTACTCGCGGTGTGTAACCGTCTCGGGTGGCGTCCAAATTATTTCTTTTTCCTTCCTAAATCACGGAAACAAACAAAGCCCGCTTATCTCCAAATATCAGTCTTAGAATCATGACACATTCAAATTTATTCCTATCAGTAAATCTATCGGAACCTAAGAAATGAAACAAAACCGAATTTGTCAATTTACATAAGGAAATACATTTCTGATAAAGAGGCTGGCTGCACTAAACAACTTGTATTCCCTCTCTCTCTCTCGCACCCTAGCTTATAGATTACTTTGTACGAAACGATTATGCGCTCAGTCATTGAATTAGTTTCAACACCTGTATGTTAATAATTTGCTAAGATTTTGTCTGTTTTTTAATAAATATAACTACTTTATAATGTGTGGAATCAATCTAAAGAATTATTCTTTGTTATCCTTCTTTCCGTATAACCCACTCTCACTTCCTTGTTAAAATCGCTAGGTCCCGTCCTTGGTAAATGAGATTTGCGTCTCAGACGTAAAAAGGGACCAACGAGTGAGTGTTCGCTAGACAGAGTAAGATCGGCATACGCCGTTGACCTGTCGACGAATATAAACAAACTCGCTCGACTCTCTCACAGCGGGACTTCCGTGTCCACTGTAAAGAGAGATATGGAAAACGACGCGTTTACTGTTGCGTCACACCACAGCCCGACCGTATCCATGGACCAGGACGTAACAATGCCAATTTGATTAATGCGTTAAAAAAAGTACAAAATAAAATAATTTATGTTGTCTTTTGTTTGTTCTAAAGAATTCTAAACCGTGTTACCATTACGAATATGTTTTTTGTTTTACTTAAATGTTACTTTAACTGCAAATGTAAATTGTTATTACTATATGACAAAGATACTCGTTCTCAAACAAAAAACGCCATCGTTTCATGACGAGTATACGCGACATAAACATCGAAAAGATTAATTTAATATATTGCGTTTTTATATATCTAAATAATAAAATATAATGTCCGGTTATATATGTCCGGTTTTTTAATATACATGTATAAGTATAATGACATCGGTAATTACAATACAATTGTAAAGGTATACATATACATATATATGTACACACACACTTTTGAATTACAATATTAATTTTTATACTGTGAAGACGTAATGATTCAATTTATCACACATACACACACACACACACACACACACAACGAGACTTTTACAATATACATTCTTTCCATATACCGGAGACATTAATAGATCCATCTATTAAACACATATATACATATACACATGTTATTTGTCAATGTTAAATATTAAGTAAATGGCCAATACTTTTATGTTTTGAGAAGAAAATAGGAAGGAAGAGCAGTTACATTATCGACACGACGTAGTTGTGGACATCCGATTGCTACTAGTTAGTTCGTACGGCGCTCGTTGGCGCTACGAGCAACCGCCCCGCTTGCCCCCCGATCTTCGCGCCAATTCCACGATTCACTGACGCGCTGTGTACAGTAGGGAGTACCATATCGTGCGGCTCCAGAGGAAGTATTTCTCGGAAATTTTTTTTCTAGCTGCTCCTATTACTGCGCGCTGCTCTCCTTCGATCTCTGCCAGCAGCCCGAGATTAAAAGAGAACGACGCGCGATAGTAGAAGCAGTCAAAAGAGAAATTCCTGAAAAATACTTTCCCTTAAGAAGGTTAAAAAGCGTAGGATAAAAAGCTAAGTCAATGTAAGAATTATTTATTTGTGCACTATATAATGCAGTATTAAATATGACTAGTCACATCAATTAAATTTATTTTTATAAACATACTTACTATAATTATAATCATACTGTAGTTATAATCATATTACTTATTATTTTTGTTTGCTGAGTTTATTTGTTTTAGATACGTGCCTTAAAAAGAAAAAATTTTGTGTGGATAGATATAACTTAATATAATAATATATTGTAATATAATATATTATATAATTAATATGTATTATTTGTACTAACTTATTGTATAATTTACTATCTTTTATATTATATTTTATATATTCTGTTATATATTATTATATTACTTAAATGTTTTGTTTTGTTAAAAGAAAAAAATGTATGTTTGTTTTTTTAAATACTGGTAAGGTTTTTGGCAGTTTCTTTTACCCCTGCAATAAATGTTGGTATTTGTGATTTCTGCCACATAAAATATTACATTAAATGTTATTTCTATGTGTATTTTTATCTTTTTTCAATCCTATTTTTTAAATATTTGTTTTATTTAAATGTCATTAAAAAACGAAATAAATATCATTAAAAAACATTAATTATAAAAAATTATTTGGGTCCCAACAGAACCTTAATGATGTCGAAAGTAGTACGGCAGTGATACTACTATTTAAGAGCGCATGCGTAAAAACACGGCTTTTAGAAGAAACTGATTGTCGTTGCAGTGCGCATACGCGAAAACGCATCTTTGCGACAACACTGCGGGTGCTAGCAGAGAGAAGCCTGAGCGCGGCCATGCCATTGTAGTTTCTTACGACGGTTTCAACCGCTGGTTTTAGCCGTATTTCCACAAAAGTGGAACTCAAAGGCCGTTCTCCATGAAACTCAAGTAGCAGGTCACGTGGAACTGATCAATCACGTTGGTCAATTGGCTGATTTGACTCTGCAATTGGTCAATTCCACGAGATCTGTGATTTGCGTTTAATGTAGAATGGCCTTTGAGTTCCACTTTTGTGGAAATACGGCTAAAACCAGCGGCTGAAACCGCCGTAAGAAACTACAATGGCACGGCCGCACTCAGGCTTCTCTCTGGTGCTAGTACATAAAGCGCGGAAACGCGGAAGGCAAAAGTAACTAGACTTTACTAGATTTCTGTGTTTCCGCGCGTTCCGTTCCGCCTGTTTTGATTATCTTATATTACATGGAGCATATATTGTGCGGAAAAGCGTAACGGAAATTTATAAAATATCAATTTTTAACAATATTTCCTGATCAAAATGTTTGTATTCAATAGATAAACTGAAAAAATAAGCATATTAATAAAAAAAATTGCATTGAATTAAGAGAAATCAATTTTTTAAAATAAATACAAATATCTATTTGTCAACTTCAGAAATATATATATCAATGGTCATGAGAGCCTAAACCAGGATATTGTGTGGGAATAAGCGTGTATATATATATATATGTATGTATATATATATATAT
>NW_018023833.1:0-2763 GCF_002006095.1 Pseudomyrmex gracilis | reverse complement strand
AAATTTCAATTCTAAAAATCATATAGGATGCTTGGTTTGCATCTCATATATGAAAGACCCCGTATACCCCCCGAGATTAAATTAAAATATTGCGAAAAAAACTCCTCAGCCAGGAGTCGAACCTGGAATCTCCGGCTTTCCGGGCCGTTGCCTTCCCTGTTAGGCCACCGAGGCACTTGGAGTTTGTCTCGCAATACTCTATACTTCTATTAAAGATGAACTGAATATATGATTTTTAGAATTGAAATTTCAATTCAAAAAATCACATATAAAATTTACATGTGAACATATATATGTATATACATATATATATACACACGCTTATTCCCACACAACATCCTGGTTTAGGCTCTCATGACCATTGATATATATATTTCTGAAGTTGTTAACTTTCGGAGCCTTTAGATTCTATTTGTCACTATATCGTTCCGGTTTTCCGCGTAATTGTGCTTCATGTAATATAAGGAGAAACAAACCCGCGAAACAAGAGCGTCGAAATATTGTCAACGCGATTCCTGGCCATTTGGCAGAGATTCTTTTAGAGCCATCAAACTAAAAAAAAAGCCTTGTTAACGCGAATACAGTGTATTCTCAACTTTTTGAGCCGATTTAAAAAAAAAGCTCTATTAAATTTTGGAGCCGAAAAAGAAAATTTACATTATTACTTTATGTGATTATTTTAAATTACTTACTTTGATTATTGTAAAAATGCATCATGGATCCAAACATCATGTTGATGATTATTTTGAAATATTACAATTGTATACTTATGTACTTGATACACACGGAAATACCGGATTCTGCTTTTCCGCTCAAACGTGTGGGAAAAAACAAACTCAATTCGCGGAAACGCGGAATCTAGTTACTATTTTCCGCGTTCCGCGTTTCGGCGTTTCCGCGCTTCATGTACTGGCACTCTGCGTCTTGCCTTCTGGCCGGCCTGGTGAACACGAGATAGAACATAGTTTCTGCAGTCTTTCACTTTCACGAGCCGGATAGAATAGCAGTGTACATGTACACAGACGGTGATTATTGCTTATGTGCGTCAAGTGGCTGGTCAAAATGTTGTGCACAAAAAGAAATCAGAATATCGTCTAGATTTCGTTTAAAAATCATTTTGAAAAGCTATTGATATTTGTACCACATACAGCAATTCTTACTATTAAACAAGCAGAGAACATAGAGTATCATATAGTTGTATTAAATCAGATATATCCTAATGATAAAGATATAAAAAGCTTAACAAACGGCAAATATTTAAATTTCTCTTTGCATCTTTTACAGATGGATAAATTTAGATTTAACAGAGCGTCTCTTATAAATATAGGCTTCGTCTAAACGGAGAAAGTCTTCACTTACAATGCAATGCACTATAGATTTACTGCCTATTGAACGATTAATTATTGTATGCATATTCGAGCGTAAGACCTTAACACATTTCCTTGCCAGAATTGCATCTTTATTATTATTTATCTTACATTTATTGGCGAGATGATATTATTTATTGATTAAAAGGTACATTTTAAACGCAGTGAAAACAGTGCTAATTACATTCTATCTTTTGCTGATAAATTTGTGATTTTTGCAGAGAACATTTTGTTCAAGTGAACGGAATGTCCTGTAATTGATCAATTTTTTTAGATAAGATACTAAACAATTACCAACAGATAAATTTTCAATGTGTTAAGTATATTATAACTTAAACATTATTATTATTATTATTATTATATACTCTTGGGAAATTAAATATAGTGAGGTGATGGTCGTATTAGGAAATTTGTAAAGAAAGGTGTAGTTAGTATAAGGTCGCGTACGTGGAAATTAGGAAGTTAAAACATAAGATAGTCACGTATATTCGGTTGTGACACAGTTAAGTGTGTTATAAAAAGAGAGTATTGCTTGATCAGCAAGGACGGCAGATCCGTCTCCGAGAGCTGATCAAGCAAAGATGAGCGAGTTGCGCGGTCAACTCGTGCAACGTTGTTTAGAGTAAGACAAAGGTGATGCTCTCGATTCGGTGATATAAAAAGTGATGTGACAGAGTTGAGAGCAGAAGTTCGAGAGCTACCGCCGAGTCGTCGTACTAATTGTAAGAAGCTAAGCTGTAAATCGTCAAATAAAGTTAATTCAACTACAAACCAAGGGCGGAGTTACTTCTCCCCGAATCCAAACGGAAAATCCTGTAAAAAGAATCCAGTACCGTCGTAGCGGTACAACATTTTGGTGGCAGCGGTGGGATAGATCGAAACATTCAGGAAGACAGGATCTATCAAGCAGGAATCCAGAATACCGATTCGAGTAAAGAAAAGGAACGGCGGGTAAAAGGTAGTAAAGAAATTCTTTTATCCGGGGGTCACGAGTTAATTTATTTACGTGCTAAAATTACAAAAATTAAAAGCACGAGTGACCGGTGAAAAAAGGTTCCTTGGCACCTGTAACAAAGAAGAGACAAGTTAGTCTCACGTTACGAGCGATAGCACTGACCTACCGCAATTGAAAAAGTGTGCGACGACGCAAGCAAACAGCCGAAGAAAACTAAAAGAGCGGCTAACTGGCAGCAGGTTTACCACAGCATAAAAATACCACGGTAACCCAGGCAAAAGAAAGCAGAGAAAACTGAGGGTCAAGGCGACTGCGGCAAGGAAGCGGAAGCAGCAGGACGATAAGGACCGGGACCAGCACTACAGTAAAAGAAAATTCTTCGAGTTGAGTACCCCGAGGAGCAGTGTACGCGAAAACGCAACGTAAGCAGAGTAGCAGCGG
>NW_018023832.1:0-9679 GCF_002006095.1 Pseudomyrmex gracilis | reverse complement strand
GTGTTAGAAAACATAACACATAGTAAAACGCAAATTGAAAAAGTAAAGTCAAAAATAACGGAGTTAACGGACGAAATAAACGAAAGTTCGTTTTTTGAAAATCCGCATCTTATCTATCCGACTACGTCAGGTGTGACGATAGTAATAGTAATTATTGTACTTGTTATATATAAAGTAGTAAAAAACAGAGAAAAAGCGGAATTGGCACCCGTCGCTGTGAAATCGCGTAACGCGGAACAGCGTGAAAAGCGGCGAAACGCTCGCGCGCAAAACGTCGAGACCATCGCGCTGTAAATACGCCGCGTAGTATAGTATGTAAAATACACAGATAGTGTAATAACATGCAAAAATTGTACACAAGTAGATTTAAGGATTGCGACGGAAAATGTTACGGACATTTTCCTTTTTCCCGGAAGGGAGGGAAATGTTGTGAGCCAATTTTGTGTCTTAAGGTAAGTTAAGAAGAGGCCATTGAGCAATGTGATGAGACATCACTGTCATTGCTCAATGACCTAGTTAAGTAGCAGGAAGGCAGCAGTTCTAGGAAGGACTGCTGGTTGCCACAGGGCGCGACACATCGCCGCGTTGTGTGAAGTGCAAGCGCAGCATGTGTCGACACCGGCACCGGTAACTAGCACGGCCGTTGCTAGGACCGGTGGGCCTGCTGAATCAGCGCGATCGATTACTATAAATCGATCGCGTGGATGAAGCAGAGAGAGACCGTGTTAGGACTGCTAGCTCACGGTGTGGCTCCGCAAACCGGAAAGTTTACCGCAGTGAGCCATAGCCGTGTAAAGAACGTTGTAAAGTCAGGAGCAATAAAGGATATTATAATAAGTTCGAGCAAAGAACTTCTTCTTCACCACCCGACCTTCCTCGATCTCATCAAGAGACAAGAAAAAGAAATGCCGAAGTGACAATAGCGAGTCATCGAGTGACGAAGAGGACAACGGAAAAAAAAAGAAAAAAACCGTGTCAGTAGCACAGCTACAGGTAGCCGAGCTAAATGCTGCACAAGCAGTTTTGGACTTAGTCACTGTACCGATGAGAGAAGCAAAGAAAGGCGAAGTAGAATTGCTTTACGACACTGGAGCTACAGTGTCATTGATTAAAAAAAAATATTTAAAAGAGAAAACGCCAGCTGAGAAGACGAGCATGAAACTGACAGGCGTTACAAGGCATCAAGCAAGCGTCATAGGGAAAATCACAGCAACCATACGGCTAAAAGACAAAAATATTAAGCATCCGGTTTATGTTGTGAGAGATAATTTCCCGGTTAGCTATCAGGGCATTTTAGGAAATGACTTTATGAAAAAGCACAATGCCAAGCCGGATTACAAAGCGGGTAAACTCTCGCTGGGGAAAAATACGTTGCAGTTGCGCCCATATAAAAATGTAAAATTGCAAATTCGTAGCAAAACAATCGTGCAAGCTATTACTGATAGTAATCAGATCGAAATAGTACAAGGGGAAGAAACACAGCCAGGAGTTTTCATAGGATGCTGTTTGGTACAACCAAAAGGAAATTTTTGCCTCGTGAGTGTAGTAAATACTACGGAAAAAGCGGTAACAATAGGTACACCGCGAGTAAAATTGGAAGCGCTAGAAGAAGAAAGTGAGACAAGTAGCGAAGTAGCAAACGTAAGCGTAAAAACGGAGGGGTCAACACGCCACGAAAGAGTAAAAGAAACACTGCGAGTGAAGCATTTAAATAAAAAAGAGAAAGAAACATTGTACGAGGTATGCGAGGAGTATCAAGATATATTCCATCTTGCAGGGGAGCCGTTATCTAAAACAAGCGCGGTGAAGCATAAGATACCTGCGAGAGGTGACACCACTCCGATAAGCGTTAAGCCATATAGGTCGCCGCAGAAGCATAAGCAAGAGGTAGAAAAACAAATCGGAGAAATGTTGGAAAGCGGAATAATACGCGATAGTGAAAGTCAGTGGAACGCACCTTTACTAGTGGTTCCGAAAAAGATGGACGCGTCCGGCGTGAGAAAGTTGAAAATAGTCGTAGATTTTCGTCGACTAAACGAGGCAACAATAAGCGATTCTTTTCCATTGCCAAATATTGCAGAAATTTTTGATCAACTTGGGAATGCAAAATATTTCTCAACGTTGGACCTGGCGTCCGGGTATCATCAGATACCAATGGACGAAGAAGACAGGGGTATAACGGCGTTTTCAACGCCGCATGGTCACTACGAATATAACAGAATGCCTTTTGGATTGAAAAATGCGCCGGCAACGTTTCAAAGGTTGATGAACTCGGTCCTGATAGGACTACGAGGTATAAAGTGTTTCGTGTATCTCGACGACATCGTGATACACGGTGCGAGCTTGCAAGACCACAGCAAGCGGCTACGAGAGATATTTGAAAGGTTGCGGAAGTACAATTTAAAGTTGCAGCCTGACAAGTGCAAATTTTTTCGCAAAGAGGTCACGTATTTAGGGCACGTAATCACCGAAAAGGGTATATCGCCGGATCCATCGAAAATAGAGGCGGTCAAGGGATTTCCGGATCCGAAAAAGGCAAAAAATATACAGGCGTTCATTGGTCTGGCAGGATACTACAGAAAGTTTATCGACCAGTTCTCAAAAGTAGCAAAGCCGTTGACACGACTGTTGCCGAAAGAAGAAGCGTTTGTGTGGGGGCACGAGCAACAGCAGGCGTTCGAAACTTTGAAAGAAAAGGTAGTTAGTGCCCCATTGCTCGCATATCCGGACTTCGACAAGGAGTTTATCGGAACAACCGACGCGTCGGGTTACGCGGTCGGCGCGGTGCTATCGCAAGGTGCGGTAGGTCAGGTTCGACCGGTTGCGTACGCGAGCCGAGTACTGAATAAAGCCGAGCGAAACTACAGCACGACGGAAAAGGAGTTACTCGCGATTGTGTGGGCAGTAAAGCATTTCAGGCCTTTTTTATACGGAACGAGGTTCAAGATTATAACCGATCATAAGGCACTGGTGTGGCTTTTTAACGTAAAGGATTCAGGATCGCGGCTCGTGCGATGGCGTTTGAAATTGGAGGAGTATGACTACGAGATCATGCATAAAAAAGGGAAGGCGAATACCAACGCGGACGCGGTGAGTACGTGCGAAGCAAAGGAAAACGAGAAAACAAAAGAAGAGAAGAGCAAGAGGCAAGAGCTAACCGAAGAGGAAAAGAGACAGATACTATACGAGTATCATGATTCACCGGTGGGCGCACACCAAGGAATAGCACGAACAATAAAAAGAATAAGAATGAAGTACGACTGGCCTAAGCTGACAAGCGACGTGGAGAATTATATTTCGAAATGCGAATCCTGCCAAAAGAATTAGTTGTTGCGGAAAATAAAAGTACCGCTAGTAATTACGGATACGCCGAAAAAGCCTTTCGAAAAATGCGCGCTTGATATTGTCGGACCGTTACCGATGACAAGTAGCGGAAATAAATATCTGCTGACGTTTCAAGACAGTCTCACGAAGTTTAGTAAGGCGATACCCGTCCCGAATCAAGAAGCCGCCACGGTAGCGAAGGAGTTCGCGACGAAGATTGTGTGTGAGCACGGAATTCCGGAAATGATTTGAACAGATCGAGGAACGAATTTTGTAAGCGAACTCATTATAAGTGTTTGCAAGTTACTGCGAATAAATAAAATACAAACAACGGCCTATCATCCGGAAAGTAACGGAGCATTATTCGGATCGAATACACTACTATCGTATGAGGTTAACGAAAATTCTCCGCGTTCGGACACGTCACTCGGAGTCCGACTAACGTAAGGCCTCCGTCTTCTAGGTTCCGGGTTTACTTGAGGAAGTAAACTCTCGTCTACATCGAATGTAAACTCGCGGTCTACCGTAATATTCTCCTGTAATTCGTTCTCAGTCGTGCTACCGCTACCGCTACTAAACTCAAGAGCCAAATTTCGTCGAACTCGACCGGACCTCTCGATACTGCGAGGTTCTCTATTCTGACANGGATCGCTCCGTGTTTCCCTAGTTTTTAAATGTTGTAACGTTCGCTTTGCCGGTTCCGAATGTAGCCACGATTTATTTTGCGTCTCGCCCGGTACGTTGAAACTAGGCAATTCCAACCGAAATTCGCTACTGTTAATCGGTGTTAACTCGTCCGCTACTTCCCGGTTTTCGCACATAAAAAAAAAGAATTTTCTGACTTACATTAGTAGCCGCATCTCGCCTTACGCTTGTGTTCGTATCGGTGTCGCTGACCGCTTCTGCCGCCGTTGACGCGCTGCTCCCTCGCCGCGCTGCTTCTCCCGGCTGCTCGTTCTCTGTCAGTCGTTCGCTCCTTGTCGGCCGCTCGCTTTTCGTCGGCCGCTCGCTCTCCGTTGACCGCTCGTTCTCCGTCGCTCACACGTTCTCCGTTGGTCGCTCGTTCTCCGTCGGCCGCTCGGTTCGTTTCTTGCTAGCTGTGTTCAGCCAAATTCAACGTTCCGGATTCTACCAAGGTCCTGATCCTTGAGACCAATCCTTCTGCTTCTCTGCGACTCCTGTCGCTTTATTAATTATTTTCTACAGGCACCTGGTTTGTGCGCTGTCGTTTTCTTCAGCCGCTCGGGCTTATCGTTGAGTCGGAGTTACCTTGCTCTCGCTCAGTTACTCGAGAGTGCCTCCCTTATGTGCTCCTCTCTTTTATTGTGTCGTCTTACGCCTTCCTTCGCTGATCGTAGTTAGCATAGGTCAGTTACTTACTGCCTATTTCTTTGTGAGAATCGTCTGTTGCTTATTAACTCAGTTGTTACTGTTTTTCCCTGATACTCAAGATTTTTATTTCTTTTGTTGCAGATTCCTGGAGTATCTTCTCGGCGTGTCTATGCAGCATCCCACCGCTGCCACCAATTTTTGTTATCCCGTGGGATCTTCAGGATGCCGCGAGGAGGGACGTCGAGAAGATATCTTAATCTTGTTGTAACACTATAGCTTTTATTTTGAATAATTACACGTTTTCTTCACAACTTATGTTCACACCTTGATTCACCTAACTTCTAAGTCCCACAAGCGATGCTCTGTCGAGCAAAATAATTAATTTAATAGGCCCAGACAATTCTTTCTTTCAAAATTTTTTCCGTAACGAAAACTTACCAAAGTAGTTATGTATACTTAGATTAGGATAATNATGTACAAAAGTAACGTACAAAATTTACTTGGTGCTACTTTGTAATATCACTTTTTTTGTAAAACGGGTTTTTAGAGAAAGAATGTTTTGTAGTATATAACTGTTGTAAAACAGGTTTTATAGAGAAAGAAGTTTTTGGAGTATAAATAAAAAAATAATTTAATTTAAATACAATACGTGTTGTGCGTGTACTTGGCGCCTGTTTTTACCTTTTTTTGAAAAGGTAAGTTTTTAAAGTATCACACATTTTATATTTTGTTCCTTAGAGTATCACACACTTTATATTTTAAGTTTTTTTTAGTTTCTCTAAAAAAAAATATAAACATTTGTAGTTTTTGTATATACATTATTATATTATAGTAAACTGAAACTCACTCAACTTACATCCCTTCCTTCCTAATCACTCCTCTCCTTCCCCCTGACCTACTTCCTTTTCCGTTCCCCTATATTCCTCCAATCTCCTTAACCATCCTTCACTCTCCCTCTCTTCCCCCAGCACTACTTCAATCATGTCCTCCCAATTCCCTTCCGCCCCCCAAATATATATGTAAATGTAATTGTTATTTGGTGATGGAAAATAAAAATTATTATCAATGTTACATGTAGTGTTAGATAGTCTAATTATTAAACGAGATAAGATAAGGAATAGTAGGTAAAAGGATTTGGACAGCTCGCGTTAGTTTTTTCTTATTATTATTTCATTTTAATTATTAATTTTCATTGTGCAGGATAAATTAAGCAAAGAAAGAGAAGAAACACATAATTAAAGACAAAAAAAGAATGCGGTAGGAAAAATAAAGCATAATTCGCTCCAGAAATAGGAGAAGACATGAAAGAAACTTCTCGAACGTTCTGGAAAATAAAAAGAAAAATTAAGAACAAAAAATAAAAGAAAAGAGAAGAGAGAGGAATTGAATAGCGTAAACTATAAGAAAAATTTATTAAAAAATATAATTTAAAAAATTATTCTCCCGAAAGTTTGAGAAGTTCTAGAGCCAGCAAAGGCAGGAGGGGGAAATCGAAATATAAGAGAGCGAATCGAGACGCAGGAGATCGTCAGGGAAAGATCGGTCGAGCGGTAAGATCGAAGAAAACTCGTGGGGAACGCAGAAAAATCGGCCGCGGCGATACGTAACTAAAAGTCATCCGTGTAATATGAGGAAGCGCATAAAAATTATAAACTCTGTGAAAAAAAAAGTTAAGTGATTGTGTGATCAAAAATTACATTCGCGGTGGTTGTATGTGAATAAGTGAAGAAAATAAAGTTGTTTCATTAAATAAAACCTGGTGGAGTGTTTCTTTTGAATTTACAACGGCACCTCGTAAGGCGAACCGCTCATAACTTGAGGTCCAGAGCTGATTGGCCACTAACAAATCGTAAATAAAGACAATTGGCGGAGCGTCAGCCGGGTCACGACGTAACGGAATTGGGCGACAACAAGAGGCCAGCCGAGAATCGGATTCAGACGGACGGCTTAACCACTATTGGTTGATCTAGAAGCGTGTTTGGTAGGAACCAATCGCCGAAAGGTAAATCCCAGGGCTCCGGGTTCGAAAGAGAGATCAATATCGATGCAGCGAAAATAACGAGCAAGCGGCGGAAAACTATAAGTACCAAAAACTCCAGTGAGAAGGGAACTCCCACTGTAAGTACAGTGTTTAACTTTAGCATCGTGAAATTAAGGGAAAAGTTATATACATAGAGAATACATATAAAAATACATAGAGATCTTGTCGGCTGTATGGATAAACCAGCCGTGGCTAGTCGCATATCTTCGCAATGAGAGGCACGAGGCCCGAGAAAGGGAGACGCACGAAGTCCAAATATGGGCATAGATAGTCGAGCGTCATTATGCGCAGGCGCGTCTACTAAGCGAGTGCGAGCGAGACAAAGCATTGGAAAGAACGCGAGAAAGAGAAATGTGCTTGAATGTTCACCGCATGCGCACAAAGCAGCTGGAGAGAGAGGCTACTATATTGTCTGCACCGTAACATTTGGACTTCAGGTCGGCACCGTACTAGCAATATAGAAGTATTATATATATGGGATAAACCGACTGGCGACCGTAAGACAAAAAATCTGAAAGAATTTCCGGGCTAGGGACACGGATTTAGGGAAATCCGGTCACAGTCAAGATAGAAGCAAATTGTTCTCATGCTCGTTAAATATTCCCTCGTCTTGCCAGAGTAGTTGCAACTTCGGATACGAACGACGAGAGCGACAAATTGCGCGGGCTTTAGATTGATTTAAATCATTCGCGGTCAATAGATGCATTAGACGCGGTGAAATCATCGGCTAATTAGTTCAATAACGCGCATACAACACGTGTACAAAATATTTACGAGGTGATAAATAAAATCCTTCTTTTGAAATAAAAGGAAATATAAAACCAAATTCAAATTGGCGACCGTGACAGGACGATACACAATATTGTGAAATAAAGTAACAATCGCTTTGTATCATGCATAGCAAGAGAGTTGCGTGAGAGCGAAAAAGATAGTGAGCAAAGATAGGTGACGAAAATAAAAACATGCTATGAAGGCATAGACTAGCAAGGTCGGCGACAAATTAAGAAAATAGAATAAGAATAACACGGAGCGGACTGTTGTTATATACTGTAGGACCACATAAAAAAAAGGAGCTAATGTTTAGGGGACGTTTCGTATAATCGAATAATAATACGATGTACGGAACAAAATAGTTACTGCGTATATAAAAGGTTCCGTGGTTCACGTCAGAACATAAGGAAGCTACCGTTGGTCAGCGAACGAAGCGAAGGAAATAAATGATAGTTAATTAGGCGTTGAAATAAGTCAAAAAGTTATAAAAGCAGAAAAGGCTCAAAAAAGACGAAAACGTCTTAAGCGTTAGCCATAGTATTGCTACAACTGGCGTATTGAATTAAAAGGAATAGTAGACTTTATATTTTATATATAATTCTATTTCTCTCTGATATTATATATAGTTGAATCGAAGCTACGTAGCAATATGTAAAGTTAGAAATGTCGAATAGAAAAAAATGTTATTTATGCAATTGCAAGCCATCAAGAGAAAACCATATTTTGTTACATGGGTAAGTCTTATAAAAAAAGTATCCGGTACTAACCAGCACTAACCCTTCTTTGTAAAGTCTGCGCAGTATACAGGGTGTCCCAGAATTGCCGTACAATTTCTCTTAAAATTATAACTTAAATGTATATAAATATAGGCTGTATATCATGCAGCCATGACATACTTCCTATATTTATATGTTATATTTTATTTTTTGTCAATGTATAGTATATTTAACTTCTATTTCTAATTCTTATTTCTAATATTTTCTTTATTGTGCTCAGGCCCTGATTCTTACCATTTTGCGTTCCAAAACTGTTCGATTTCGTAACTTACTCTGGTTTACTCGTTACCCCCACTACCTTAAATTCTTTAGAGTTGACGGAGTAGAATTTTGAAACGCAGCCCTGAAGTTAGGTACTAGCAGTCCATATATCGTCACACCCTACGTATAATTACATACGTGTCACATACGGGATTTTCAGTTTATTGCATAGTGATACTTACGGCCGATTTCTTCATATCTTTCGATAGCTATCCTCTGGATAAATTCCTCTGAGAACCAATAAAGAGAACAGAGTTGCAAGATCGAGCCGGGAGCAACGAGAGCATCGAAGCGGTGGAGGCACGCACACAAGCGAGAACTGCCGTCCGTGTGCGCTCGGCTGTTCGGCTCGTGGAAGAGTGCAAACATACTATGTTTTGTCTCTTTCCTACCAAGCCGGCCACAAGGCGAGACACGTTACCGATGTTGCGCACTGTTCTTGCGTATGACAATATCTCGAAACTCTTTTTCGATATAACACTTTTTAAATTACTGAAGAAAGTTTATTCATGTATATTTATATGTATAAATATGTGTATATTATACATATTTATATATTAAACTCTAAAAAATATAAGAAAAAGTGCCGATACAAATGTTACGTCCCGGCCTTTGGTCACGATCAGGGTTCGGTGGAGGACGTAGCAGGCAGACGACAAGCTGTGTTTACGTCCGGCACACTAGGCTAGAGAGAGCGATAGGATAAACAAGTGTGCGGGCCGAGCAAGAATGCTTACTGACGCGGACAAGTCAACGGGTGTACCGATATTACTTGACTAACATCTTCTCACCCGCCGGTCTCTTTTTAGGACTTAGACGCGAATCTAACTTTCCTGGGACGAGACCCGGCGATCACTTAAAAGAATGCAGGAATGTTATAGCACTGAACGGAGGTCCAAGGTTTAATTGACTAAAACTTCATAATTCTTCAAGCATATAAAACATTTATTAGCGCGAAAAACATACAGACTTAAGTGGCGCGACACTAACTTATTTTTTTTTTTGTGCATTTACATTCTATTTTAACATTCTATAACAGCTACGCATAGATTGAGTAAGTGCGTGAGTGCGTGCGTGCGTGCGTGCGCGTGTGTGCGCGCGTGTGTGCGCGCGTGCGTGCGTGCGTGCGTGCGTGCGTGCGTGCGTGCGTGCGTGCGTGCGTGCGTGCGTGTGT
>NW_018023831.1:0-9700 GCF_002006095.1 Pseudomyrmex gracilis | reverse complement strand
GTATAAACAGAAGTATTAAAATCTTACAGTTGAACTTTACCGGTTCCAGCATAAGTTAACAGTTATTGCCCGCATAAACAAGGTCTAACTGTAAAAGACTGTTCAATGTTTGTTAACAATCTGTTATCAACACAGGCGACAGATAATCGCCATTTTGTTGTCTAGATGTCAAACAGACAGTTTAGTAGTCTTGCGTACAAACAGTCCGCACATATGCACGAACAGATCTGCTTAGCGTTTGGTGGCAATCTGTCGTCAATGCGTTCAACAGATCGACCCGACTGCCGTCAACGTTTTGTCATAAACAGATGCTCATACGGTTTTGAGGACTGTTTGGTCACAGTATTGCTAAAGCAGATCTGCTTGCTATCGACCATCTATTTGTTATCAATTTCACTAACATATATGGAATCATTTTGGCCGCAATAGTCTCATGTATGTGCCAACAGAGTTGTTGCGTTTTTTGTCTTTATGTGCTAACAGGTTTGGCAGCACCAAAGCATGTTTCCGTACTGTAGCGTTTCTGCACACAGTTTCTGTTGCCAAGGTCTGCGCAGTCAGAAATTGTTTGCTGGGTACATACATGAATATAGGACTTCCGGGTGTGTGGAGTAGAAGTGTGGATAAAGAAAGCAGGAAGGTTATACAGGTGAAAAGCAGGTGGAGGTGCTGAGAGGGATTTGGGGGACTCAGGGCGATATACGGGAAGGGCTGGGAAAAGAGGTTAGGGAAATTGAGCTAGAGAAGAGAAGGAAAGTGGCGCGGCAAGCAAAAGTGCAGAAGGTGCAGAAAGTGGAGAAAGAGGGTGTGTTCTGAGAAAAGGGGAAAAGAAGTGCAGAGAGTGGAGACCAAGAAGGAGTTGTTCGTATATAAGGGATAGAGAAGGAAGGAGGAAAGGGGATGAATAGGGTGGAGAAAATAAGGGAATCGGAAGGAGTGGTAAGGGAGAGAACAGTTAGTGAAGGAGAGGTGATGGAAAAGTGGCTGAAAAGAAAAAGGGAAAAAGTAGATAATAATAAAGACTGTGAGGGAGGTGAGTGGGCCTTTAGGAGAAATAAGAAAGTGCAAAGATCTTTAAAGGGCGAAAAAGGGAAGAGTGGAAAGGAAGGAAGTAAAAACGGAGGAGGAAAGTGGTAAGGATATTTGGAAAGTAGTAGGCGAGATGAGAAAGGAGCTAGAGAAATATATGAGTATAACGGAAAAAATGAAAAGGGAGGTGGAGGAATGGGAGAAAAAAGAGGATAGATTAATAGCGGAAAATAATGATTTGAAGAAGAAGGTTAAAGAGATGAAAAGCAAGCTGATCATGAAAGAGGGACAGAGGGAAAAAGGGGAAAAAGAGAAAGAGGAGCGTGGGGGAAAAGAAAAAAGGTGAAAAAGGATAAATTAGAAGGAAGGATAAAGCAAATAGAGAGAAATCTTGAATGGAGGGAAAGAGAAGACAGAAGAAAGAAAAATCTAGTAATAAAAGGAGTGTTGAAGGAGAAGGGTGATTGGAGATGGAGTGCAGAGAAAATTTTAAAGGAAATGGGAGTAGAGGTGAAGGTAGAGGACATGAGAAAATTATATGGAGGAAGGGAAGATAGAGGAGATATAGTATGGATAAGAGTGGAAAGGGAAAAGGACAAAAAGGCAATCTGGGAAAGAAAAAAGAGCTTAAAAGGGAAAAAGATATGGATTGAGGAAGACTGGACATGAAGAGGAAGAGAGATAAGAAGAAAACTAGGTAAGGTGGCGGTAGAGGAGAAGAGAAAAGGACGGAGTGCGTGAGTGGATGGGAACAGAATAAAGATAGAGGGGATATGGTGGAAATGAAACAAAGAGAAGGAGGAATTGAAGAAAGTGAGGATACAGGGTAGATGAGAACAAAGAGAAATAGGACAGATATCTAGGGACGGGAAACGGGGAGAGGGGGGAAGTGGAAAAATAAAAGAGAGGGAAGATAAGATAAAAGAGGAGGAAAATTTAGGAAGTGGAAAAGAGCTGAGGAGGATAGAGAGGATGGAGTGCAGATAGCTTTCTGGAATGTAGCAGGTTTGAGAAATAAAGATGGGGAATTTTAGAGGGGTTTGAGGGAATGGGAAATTATGGTGTTAACGAAAACATGGTTAGATAAGAAGGGATGGGAAAGCATAAGGAATAAATTGCCGAAAGGATATGTATGGGAAATGCAGTGAGCGGAGAAAAGAAATAAAAAAGGGAAAGCAGTGGGGGGTATGATACTGGGGGTGAAGGAAGGCTTGGAAGGAAAGGATGAGAAGGAATGGAAGGAGAAACAAGGGACAATGATGAAAAGAATAAAAATAGGGAAAGGATGGTGGAGAGTGATAGGAGTGTATATAAATGAGGGGGTGGCGAAGAAAATGGATGAGATAAGGGAATGGATGGAAAATAGAAAGGAGGAGATATATACGATAGTAGGAGGGGACTTTAATGCGAGAACGGAGGAAGAAGGAGGGGAAATAAAAGGGAAGGAAGAGGATGGGAGAAGCGAAAGGAGGTCAAAGGATAAGAAAGTGAATGCAAAGGGAAGAAATTTGTTGAGGAGAGTAGAGGAGTTAGGGTGGACTATATGAAAGGGGGATATAAGAGGGGTTGAAGTAGGGGAATGGACTTATATGGGGGTGGAGGGAAGTCTGTAATTAATTATGTAATAGGGGAGGCAAAAATAAAAGAGCAAGTGGAAAGAATGGTGGTGGGGGACAAGATCAATTCGGACCACCTTCCTATAGTAATGTGACTGAAAGGGGAAGGTAGAAGGAAGAAGAGGGGAGATAAGAGCGTGAAAAGAGAAGGAGTGGCTAGAAGAATAAGGTGGTCAAGTGAAGGAGAAAGGAAGATGGAGAAAGAATAAAAGATAATGAAGGAAAAAGTGTATAGACTCATGGGTAGAGAAAGGAAGGAGAACGGGAGAAGAGAGAGGAAAGGATGGTGAGACGAAGAATGTAAAGAAGGAAAGAAAAGAGTAAGAGGGAGCTGAGAATTTGGAGGAATGGTGGGGGGAGCAAAGAGGAGTATAGGAAAAAGAAAACAGAATATAAGGATAGAAGAGGAGTGTAGCAAGCTTCAAAAAGTTTTTATAAAAACAGGAAATGTATAATGGCCATTTGAAGCAAAAAACACTGGTGATAATGTGTGTATGATAGAGACATTACTTTATTCAAGCAGGTAACATAGAACGTTTTCGGCCTTAGATTAGGCCTTTATCAATAAATATCTACAAAAAACAAATTGATGTTAGATTCGCAAAAATTATAAATTAACAACTTACAGACAATGTAGATGGAATTTATCACATGATTAACGCACATAAATATGATGTTCTTAAATTAAAACTTTATCGAGTCACATAATTACAATTTAGAAATATCAAAGTAACTGAGAACCGACAGCAGTGTACAACGGTTTAAATATAAGTCAAAGTCGTTATCAACGCTCAAGCAACTATTAATGTGTATTATCAACAAATGATAAGTATGATCTATCAAGATTTTCAGTGTCGCTATGTAGGTTAAGTCCATGGCTTTGGCTTCGTATGTATAGAGTTTCTGATATCAAGCGTTTAACATAAGATCTTTCATTGTCTAAAATTTTTACATTATCCCAATCAAAATTATGAGAGCATTGAATCCTGTGATCTGTAATAACCGATCCTTGAGAAGAATTTCTTCTAATGTGATTTTTATGTTCAATAATTCTTAGATGTAACATTCTTCTAGTCTGTCCCACGTATAAAGCATCACAGTCCAGGCAATTAATTTTATACACTACGGAAGATCGCTTGGATATTGGAAGAGGATCCTTTAAAACTTTAATAAATCTGGACAATTTGTCAATACTATAAAATGCAAAGTGAGTGTTAGTCTCTTTCGGAAAAATATTAACAAATTTGTTTGAAAAGTTATTAATATAAGGCATCACAAACCAACGGACAGGAATTTCATTTAAAGAATTGGTTGACAAGAATCTTCTTTTGTCATTATTTTTACAAAAATTGTATTTCAGTCTTTGTTTAAAAATGTCAAAAATGAAGTCATATGGATAATTGTTAATAATATTTAAAGGCTCGTGAAAGTTTCAATGAGAATGTAAGGCCGATACGAGCCGTTTACAAATGTTGAGCGGAACTTGTACGTGTATACATATATATGTATACACCTATGACAAGTTCACTTGTAAATTTTTACAAGTGAGTTTTTTGAATTGAAAATTCAATTCTTAAATTCATACGGGATGCGGGATTTGCATCTCACATATGAAAGACCCCGAATACCCCTCTAACTAATTTTTAAAATATTGCGAAAAAAACTCCTCTCCTTGAATTTAAGAATTGAATTTTCAATTCAAAAAACTCACTTGTAAAAATTTACAAGTGAACTTGTCATAGGTGTATACATATATATGTATACACGTACAAGTTCCGCTCAACATCCTGTGAACGGCTCGTATCGGCCTTACATTCTCATTGGATAATTGTTGTTAATTAAAATGTTAAAAATTAAGTCAAAGTTCTTAGAATGAAATTGTGGGTAAGATAAAAAGAAGGCTTTGTCGACAAGACTAATAACAGTACCTCTTTTTTGACAGATAGGATGGTTGGAGAAGTAATTCAAGTATTTGCCTGAGAATGTTGGTATGTGGTACCAGTCGTGAATCAATCTATTGTTATTTTTTATAATTGTAATGTCCAGAAAATTAAGTCTATCAAAACCAATCTCCATAGTGAATTGTAGTTGCGGATGGTATGAATTATAAATCTTTAAAACAACATCAAACTAGTGTGACGGAACCATAAGGGCTATGTCATCTACATATCTAACATGTAGAAGTGGGACAAAAGATAGAGAACTAATGGTAAACGATTCTAGATCCTGCATGATTATATCTACTAGAATCGGGGAGAAAGGAGATCCCATAGGAGCACATAAATATGATGTTCTTAAATTAAAGTTTTAATTTAAAAACATCATATTTATGTGCGTTAATCATGTGATAAATTCCATCTACATTGTCTGTAAGTTGTTAATTTATAATTTTTGCGAATCTAACATCAATTTGTTGTTTGTAGATATAAATTGATAAAGGCCTAATCTAAGGCCGAAAACGTTCTATGTTACCTGCTTGAATAAAATAATGTCTCTATTATACATACATTATCACCAGTGTTTTTTGCTTCAAATGGCCATTATACATTTTCTGTTTTTATAAGAATATAAGGAATTGTGTGAGAGAAAGAAAAAAGAAGAAAATGAAAGGTGGGAGAGAATGGTAAAACATGCAAAGACGGAAGGGCAAGTGTGGGAAGTGGTAAATAAAGAGAAAAGGAGGAGAAGAAGAGGGTCAAGGAAAATAAAAATGGAAGAATGGGAAAGTTATTTCAGGAGTCTGTTTGGGAGAGTGGAATGGGGAGTAGTGAGAGGGGAAAGAAGGGAATTAAAAGAAGATAAGGAGGGAGAGTTGGAGAAAAAGGAAGTGGAGAAGATGGGGCCATGGGTTACGAAGAAAAGTTGAAAAGAAGGGAGAGGAGTAAGATTGCGAGAAGATGTTGGGAAGAGATAATTAAAAGAGCAGAAGAGGGAAGAGAGCTGTCCAGATGGGAAAAAGAAAGGGTGGAATTCCTCAGTGAAAGGGGAGTGAGTCCAGGAGAGGAGGATGAAATGGAGGGAAAGAGTAAAATGTGGAGGTTAAGAAAGAGAGAAAAGGAATTACAGAGGAAGGAAAGATGGGAAAGGATAAAAGAATCGAGGTTCAATGTATGGTACAAAATGATAAAAGGAGAAAGTGTACTAGGATATTTAAAGAAAGATTGAAGAGAAAGTAGATGGGGAAGGGTAGCAAGGTATAGACTGGGAAATGGTATGAAAGAAGGAAGATATTGGGAAGAGAATAAGGATAAAGAATGCAGGTTGTGCGGGAAAGGAAAAGAGAACTGGAAACATGTGTGGGAAGAGTGTAAGCAGTGGGGTGCGGAGGGTTGTTGGGAGGAGATGATAGGGGTGGTATTGGGAGAGGAAGGAGAGGGAGAGAATTGGTTGAGGAAACTGGAAGAGATAAAGGAAGTAGGGAGAAAAGAGAGAATAGAGAATGAATGAGTAGGAAAGAGAGTGGATGGTTGAGAGAATGAGAGAAGAGAAGAGTGTGGATGGAAAAAGAGATGTAAATAATGTGCGGGTAATGAAAGAAAATGCAGCGGAAGCGGAGGTCTGGTGGTAGAGTTAGGCGTGTGTGTGTGTGATAGGCTAGCATTAGGATTAAGTTGTAAGATATATTGTTCCGGTATAGGTTAAGATAGTTTATAAGTTAGTATTTAAGGAATTATATGTATATAAGGAAATGTTTTTGTAACCTTTAGGGGAATCAATAAAATCAATCTAATCTAATCTAATCTAATCTAATGTATATATGAATATATATACGTGTTCACAAGTAAATTTTTACAAGTGAGTTATTTGAATTGATATTTCAATTCATCAAATCATATAGGATGCTAGATTTGGATCTCGTATATGAAGGATCCCGAATATACCCCCAAACTAATTTAAAATATGGCGAAAAAACTTCTCAGGCAGGAATAGAACCTGGAATCCCCGGCTTTCCGAGCCGTCGCCTTCCCTGCTAGGCTACCTAGGCACTTGGAGCTTGTCTTGCAATACTTAATACACAGCGCTGCCAGTAACTTTTCCACTAGTATACATCGAAGTATGTGAAAGTATTCAAAATTCCCTATGATTATACAAAACGATCGTTGTTCCTCAAAAAAACTTTAAGATAGTTTTTTGAAAAAGTATTTATTTTTTTACTAATTTAAATACATAGTTTGGGTTTCAAAAATTAAACTTAAATTAAACGATTTACATTTAGCATATGTATTAATAAAGTAATATTTGGAAACATACATATATATATATATATATATATATATATATATATATATATTGTGACGTGGTCGTCGCGCCGCTCCTCCATCGCCACAAAAAGCTCTCATGATCGCGGGAGTCCGGGGGTGCGAACCGTCAGGGAAGCGCCAAGATCCTCCAGGGCTTGCTTGCGTGCGTTAGATTTAGTTGCTTATTCGTATTATTTTTTTTTGTATGCTCTTGGCGCCTTACCACACCGAGAACATACTACTGGAGGAGGTATCAGGAGCCGTCGATTGTGGATAAAGGCTAGAGAAAACGAGAGAGAAGGGTGTGCGTGGAGTCGCGGCTAGGCACTCGCACGACGACCAGAGGGGTGAGTCTCCGGGAATAAGCGGGGAGAGAGAGGACGGCGAGAAGGACGGCGAGCCTTGGCGCTGGGAAGCCGAGGAAGCGAGGCGAACACCCGACGATGGAGACAGCTGTGACCTTCCGTTCACATCGGAAAGGCCTGCTGCACACCTCCGCTGCTAACTTGCACCTACTACCTTGCTGTGCTACTGCATGCTGCATCTCTATTACATTTGTGGAACTCAGCGCTTGGAAATCTTCTCTGCTTACATTTTCGCTAGGAAGGGCCCGGTACTCGCTTTGAATTTCGCGGCCGCGAGTCCTGCCGCCGAACGCGAGCATCGCGTCGCATGTGGCGCCCCTCGCGACCTGATTGGTCGCCGCGATCTACCCTACGCGATCCTAGCGCGCTCAAACGCATCGACCCCGAATCGATCTCGATCCTCGCTCTCTTGGTCGCAGCCTCTCGAACAGGACGGACGCACTAACGGCACTCCCGACGATCAATTGTTGAACTGAGAACTTGGAGAGTGTGCTGAATGGAAAAGGACGACGACGTACGGTGAGGTGTCCTCGTCAATTTGTGAGCCACGAATCCGCGTTACTGGAGTCTCGTGTCGAGGCTAGTCGCTGAATTTCGCGTTTGGATACCGGCAAGGACATAACTTTCGCCATAGTTTCGGATTTTCGGCAGCGGCTAGAATCGGATTCCACGGGGCTTCGTGGTATTAATTCGTAGGCCTAAGTGCGTGTCGCGTAACTACTCTATTGAGTAGTACAAGCCCTGGAGTACCAGTAAAGCGCCAAGCAGCAATTTTCGTTCTTTCGTTGTGTTTCGCGTGTACTAGTGTTTGTCTAGTGTATCGTTTCGCGGCCGCCATACTCTGTACCAGGTATCGTACCGATCCTCGTATCGAATACCGTATCGAGTATCGTTTTCTGAAATTAACGCTATCGTAACGTGCATACTAATTACTGCTTGTTTTTCACCTGCTGCTGTATTAATCTTTCACGCTATTCTATCGTACCGCTATTACATTCTCCACGGCATTTTGGTGTGGATTTCCCGAGTGATCCGCCAAAAGCGAGGGGTGAGCGATTCGGAAGAGCTATAACAAGAGAATTTCGTACCGTTATCGTATCGAATCGAAGAGATCTATCGTATCGTACTAGGGGATCTCTCGGATCGAGGAGCGCCTAGCTCTCGTTCTGGGAAACAAGCTCTTCCGACTTCGTGAGCGCCTTGCTCAGGTGTGCTCATTGGCACATGCATGCTGCGTTATATTTGATTGCTTAAGTACACTGTGACCGGGGACGGGAATTCGGCGAGAGCTTTGCGCCGTGCCTGGCGTAAGCCTGACCAGCCCCTGCGAAATCATGTAAGTCCCGCAGCGTAGATATTACACCTAGCGGCCCGCCTAGTGGTATGTGCACGATTTGGCTAGATTAATTAATTCCACCGTTTCCAGCTTCAGGAAGGCTTTGAGTAACACGCTTGTTTCCCTGTCTATTATACCGCCTAGTGGTGTATAGCGTATGTGAAGTCAGCGCGACGACGTAGCGTCCTCGATATCACGANTCGATATACGAAATTGGTCCTGCGATAGATCATGCGTCTGTTGAAAGTGCCTTGTTAATCGTCCCTGTACTTTTCTATTTTCTTTTATTTTACATTCTTTTGTAATTACTGCCGCCACGACAAAGCGATCTCGCCGTATCCTATCGGTGAACTTTATTTTGTATTTTTTTGTTCTTTTCGCTAAGTTGTCCCTTATTCCGCGGCGTTATAATAAATTGTTTATTTCTTTCTGTCTATCTGCAGGTGTGGTTGATTACGATCCTAATCCGAGATTCGTTCGGGACAGCCCTGTTTATTTATTGTCCGACCCACCCCCTCTCTGTTTCAAATAGAGCTAGTCAGCCCATTGTGTCGAGCGACGCACATTTTGACGCGAGTACGCGTCTGTCGCCCAAAATTATATCCAAGGATCCGTCGGCTCGGTGCAGTGGTTGCTCGGTTTAACACCCTTTTCTCTCCTGCTGATCTAGACGTTTCCTATCTCGCGGACTTCCGTCCGTGTCCCGAGTTCGTACTTCCGTTTCGGGCGGGGCGACGCGGGAATTTCGTAAGACCAGAGATAAAACGTCACAATATATATGTGATGGGTCGTTACCCTGGTTGGGAATTAGCAATGAAATAAACAAATGGTTTCTAAAATAAAGAGTTTATCTCATTTTCGGTATTCTATAAACTAATTACATTACTTTACAAATTTACAACTTTACCTGAAATAAAGAGAAACGACATTTAAGTCTATTAATTCTCAACTGCTTTTCCCTTTTTACAACTCAAAACCTCAATTAATCAATTATTAATTAATACCTCTCGTAGCTTGTCGAGCACTCCGAACTATTGTGTGTATCGGTGACTGTCTTCTTAGCCGATCTCTTATCGAAAAGCGCGGCAGTATTTAAATTAAAGAAATACGTTT
>NW_018023830.1:6248-9861 GCF_002006095.1 Pseudomyrmex gracilis | reverse complement strand
AAATAAAAAATACAAAATCAGCATGGCGCGAACACTCGATCCGCAGACTACTAGCGCGACGCCTTGTCCGCTGCGCCACGCCGCCGCTTCGAAAAACTTACTTTTGCAACGGTACTTATGCAGCGTGCTAAACTTCTCATCGTGATTTCTTGAAAACGCTTGAGAGTTGCGTCGTCTCCGTTTAGCATTTTTGCTCTTATATCCAAACTACATTTCTGCAAAGTTTCATAAAAATCGGTGACCCCCAGGGTGTAGGCACCCCTTGTTAGAGTGCGTACTCGAAAAACAGGACGAAAAGCAGGATACATCAAGCGCGCACAAGTACCAAAAACACAGTGTTTTCAGCATCGGTTATTACGCGAGCTGCAAACATTTCGACATCGGATACAGATCTCATAGAGGTGAGAACTGCGTGCAATGGTTCGTGAACGAACTCCACGATCTCGCGAAACGTGCAAAGACCTTGTTCGCGGCAAATGTACCAATGGCAAATCTCACACCGGCGGAGATCGAGCGGTTTAAGAACGCTAAGTGTTGCCACGTTTGCGAACAGCCGTTTGAGCGAGATGACAATAGGGTGCGCGACCACTGTCATCTAACGGGGCGCTTCAGAGAACCCGCGCACTTTGCGTGCAATCTGAATTACAAACAAGTCTACGTTGTTCCCGTTGTGTTCCACAACTTGTCCGGATATGACTAGCATTTTAATATCAAGGATGTGGCCACCGCTTTTGAGGGTGAGATCAATGTGCTATCCATGACGAAAGATACCTACATATCGTTCACGAAACATGTGAACAGTACGCGGGACGAAAACAATCAGAGGTGCGTGCACCTGCGATTCATCGATTTTTACAAATTTCTGAACACAAACTTAGAAAAGCTCGCATCCTATCTCGGCAAAAGCGAACTGCGTGTGACTCGAACGGAATTCGGAGATCTCTCCACCGAGAACTTTGAACTGCTCACACGAAAAGGTGTGTTTCCATATGAATATGTGGACAGCGTCGACAAATTGTTGGAAACAAGTTTGCCACCGCGCGAGGCGTTTTACAGTTTGCTGACTGGCGAGGCTGACGGAGAGCGAGTACGCGCACGCGACGAATGTATGGCAGCGATTCAACATAAAAAATCTGGGATCGTACAGCGACTTGTATCTGAAGACGGACGTACTTGTGCTGGCCGATGTATTTGAAAACTTTCGTCGCGAGTGCCTCGCGAGTTACGGACTGGAGTAACAAATGCTATAGTTACTAATAGATTGTCTATTGAAAACAGGAAAATCTAGCTGTATATATAAAGAAGAAAAATTTAGCTAGTTTAAAGTTACTGATATGCATATTAGAGAAAATACCAGTGGCCTAAAGCTACTACAAATGTCTGTATTCTTTTCTTGACAAAAAGTACATAAATTTTGTTGAAATTAGACAAGTGGGATATAATAGACAAAATGTAAAGTTTAAACTTTTATTGAAAAATGTATTTTATTTTTATATATATATATACGTAAAATAAATGCTACACAAAAAGAGTAAAATCCAAAAAAACGTACCTTTTTAAAAAACAGATAAAAACAAGCTCCATGTATACGCACAACACGTATTATATATTTTAAATTAAAATTTTTAACTCAAACTAGTATTTATTGAAAAATGTATTTTATTTTTATATATATATATACGTAAAATAAATGCTACACAAAAAGAGTAAAATCCAAAAAAACGTACCTTTTTAAAAAACAGATAAAAACAAGCTCCATGTATACGCACAACACGTATTATATATTTTAAATTAAAATTTTTAACTCAAACTAGTATTTATTTTAAAAATGTATTTTAGTTTTACCATAAAACATTTTTTTTTACAAAACTTACGGTACAAAAAAGTGATATAAAAAAGTAGCACCAAGTAACACCTTTGTACATTTTAAATTCTTAAAGATATAAAACAATAAAAAGTATAAAATCAATAATTAAACGTTGCGTTTTGTTAATATGTAACAATGCTAACGTTACAGACCGAACATCCGTCCTGGCACAAAAACGGCGCTTAGCGCCGAACAAAATTATTATATTGACAGCGTGTATCAAATACGCTGCATAGCGGCCTGCGTGCCGCCCGCACCGCGCGCCGTACCGTGCCTACGAGCGATAGCGCACCGCCCGCACCGCACATTCCCCGTGCCAAGAAGCAGCCTGCGTACTGCCTGCACCGCGCGCTTCACCGCGCCACGAAATACCAGGTGATCAACCACCCGCACCGTGCCACAAAACGGCACACAGCAAAAACAATTTGTTTGTTTCTCCCGCAATGCGTTCCCCGCTTCTTCCGATTTTGGCGACAAACATCCAGAGATGTGCCAGTATAAAAGCTGCGCCAAAATGCACGGTGTTCAGATTTGCCCAATCTCCGAATCAAGCGAGAAGCGCCTGGAGAAGCTCTTCCTCGGTCGGGAAAACCGACGAGCGACTCGAGATTCGATTCCGATCCGCACCGGGAGAAATTACTCTTTCTCTCAGCCGGGCAAACCGGCATTCGATCCGCTCCGCTTCCAGGAAATTTTACAATTCTCCGCCGGGCAAACCGGCATCCGTTCCGCTCAGGGAAAATTTATTTTCTCTCGGGTAAACCAGCACTCACACCGTTCCCGGGGAATTTTGCAATTCTCCGTCGGGCAAACCGGCTTCTGTCCAGGGAGAATACTAAAATCTTTTTCTGCCGGAAAAATCGGCAACCGTCCCGCAAGGCCGTGAGTCTCGACCGAGCCAACGACCGGCACCGGCACACCGAGTCCGAGCGTCGCGGCGTTGACGCCACTCAACCGCCGCCGCTCCAGCGCAGGCTCGTAACGTTGCGCAGCGGAATCCGAGCACTCCGCACCGAAGTTGCTAAATTCTGTAAATTTAGTTTTGATTGACTTTTGTTTTCTTCTCTTACATCTAGTTGTGAGTTATAATAACACTTCTCTTTAAACAATTAAAGAATCTTTCAGGCTCCGAAGTTTCCAAACTAATAAATATATATTCGGTCATGAGAGCCGTTCGCTAGGTGTTGTGCGGAAATTATACATGTATATATATACATATATGGGTGATTCTCAAACAACATGCATATTTGTGTCCCTTCAAAATAACTTTTACGTATAATACAATTTTATTTTCTAACCGGCTCTCTTAAAACGAGAATACTTTTTTGTACACTATTTAAGTATAAGAGGCTTTAAAAAATCATTACATAAGTAGTTCTATACAAGTTTAGCATTAAATTGTAATCTCCGTGGATGTCCCCATGCAAGAACTGCAGATATTTCCGTTTTTTTTAATTATTCATTAAAATCATCATTAATTCTGTGCAGGTCATAATTTTACGCACACTAAAATAAGTAATATTACATGGAAAAAGAGTAACATATCGCATACGGCTCGATGTAACAAAGTATTAAATTATGTCCCCTAATTTTCGATCAATTGTATACCTAGATAAATAAGTCGATTTTGTGAACGTCGGAATGCTCGGCGAGTGCATGTACGGTTTCTAAACATACTATTACAAGCACGCTTTCGCGCAGAGGTCAAAACTACACGTATGTTTACAATACCGAGTTTTGACTGAC
>NW_018023830.1:0-5843 GCF_002006095.1 Pseudomyrmex gracilis | reverse complement strand
ACGAAAGACGAGCTAGTAAAAAAGAAAGAGAAAACTAAACGCAAAGCTGGTAGGAAAGATGTTCCAAAGAAAAATATTGATGCCAAGCGAGAAGTTAGATTAAAAAAGAAAAGAGAAGCAGAGAGTAAACGAAGATTAAGAATTATAATAGATTGAATAAAAAAAACATGAGGAGTATAAACAAAAAGAACGTGAAAAATGGAGAAAACGTGTACTAAACGGAAAAGTTAAAACGGTTGCTGAAATAACAGATAAAGAAAAGCGCATTAGGCGAAAAAATACTCTCAATGCAGTGAGAGCATATCGACAACGAATGAAAGAGGTAAAATCTGACATANTTTCAAATGATGAAGTTGTTATTGACTTTACTGAATTAACTAATTCAACAACTCTTGCGAATGTTAAAAGTGGAAAACGTTGTGTAGCTCGTGACAGAGCAAAGTGTTATAGAGAAAATCAAAAATTGAAGGAATAAAATAAAAAATTACAAAAGCTTTACGAATGTTATAAAAAAAGAGCACAAAAAAAAAGAAAAGAAATTGAAAGCTTTTCTTTCTCCAAAATCATCTTTTCAAAATATTGTTAAAGGTAAAAAACTTTGGAAAAAATAATGAAAGAAAATTACTTTTTGGAGCAATNTTGATTAAACAAATAAAAAATTTATGTGAACGTAATAGAGAGCGTGCTAGTAAAACGTTATTTAAACGAATATTATGTGGATCCATTATTGAAAAATACAAGATGTTGACAGATTGTCGGAAAACTTTNGCACCGTTACGAAGTAAAACATATGAAACTAAAGGTATACTGCAAACTAAAATTGTTCATAAGAGTCAAGCTATGTTATTTATTGGAAAGAAAAGTTCAAACTTTTTTTGAAGATAACAGTCGAATGTGTCCTAGAAAAAAGGATACTATCACTCGTAATAAAGTAAAGAAACAAAAAATGTATCTTAACGACAACATTAACCCTTTGGCCTATAACCACGAGTCTGACTCGTGGTGAAAAATTTGTGCCATAAGCGAAAACCACGAGTCTAACTCGTGGTAAAGAATAGAAGCCACCGATTCTCTTGTTTACTATAGCTCGCGCAATTGGCAGATATCGTGTAGGCCAAGGGGTTAATGAACTGTATAAAAAGTTTACATTTTTAAACCCAAATTTTCGTATTAGTTATAACACTTTTTGCAGATTTCGACCTTTTTGGATAGTGAAAGCTTAAGTATCTGAAAGAGATACTTGCTTATGTATAAAACATGAAAATATGACTCAAATTATAACTGCATTACATCGAGAAAGTGTTATAAAAGAAAATACTTCTTTGAAACTGATTTCTTCAATAACATGTGATCGTTGGACTGAAAATTGTCTT
Organism: Pseudomyrmex gracilis; assembly: GCF_002006095.1. Classification (NCBI taxonomy): domain Eukaryota; kingdom Metazoa; phylum Arthropoda; class Insecta; order Hymenoptera; family Formicidae; genus Pseudomyrmex; species Pseudomyrmex gracilis. The sequence goes on along the minus strand of NW_018023830.1, from coordinate 4,470 downwards.
CAACGTAAATGTNAATTGTGTTCTTATAAAACTGTAAGTTTTAATAATGATAGAAGCGAAGAGAAATCTACAACTTACTATACATGGCAAAATATCAAGGAAAGTAGAATTTCAGCAAAAACTAAAAAANAAATTCAAGTTCAGAGAACAATAAAAAAACAAATAAACACAATAGCGGAATTAAAAAAATATTAGAAGAATTGCCACAATTCATTGAACATGTTTGTTGCATGGAACATCAGAATAAAATAATGCACAATTTAAAGCAGTCTTTAAATGAAACTGATTTATTTCTGAATATAGATTTCAGTCAAAATTACGAATGCAAATATGCTGTGGAACCTCAGTCTGTTCACTTCGGTGCTTCGAGGGAATCCATATCACTCCATACTGGAGTGTGGTATACCAAAGATAACCATCAATCTTTTTGTACACTTTCGACTGACTTGAGACATGATCCAGCTGCTATTATNGCTCATCTTAAACCGATTTTGCACAGAATTTTTCTACAACTGAAAGGAATAACAACTTTACACGTACTAAGTNATGGTCCTACAAATCAGTATCGTTCAAAAAAAATGTTTTCGCTATTAGTTAATTATATTTTAAAAATTTATAATCAAATTTCAACTATTATTTACAATTTTTCTGAAAGTGGTCATGGAAAAAGAGCTGCTGATGGAGTAGGCGCACTTACAAAGAACAGCAGATATTGCAGTAGCTAATGGAAAAAACGTTGGTAATATTGAAGCATTCCTGGAAGTTCTTAAGAAAAGTAATATTAATGTTTGGTACGATTTTATAATATCAAATGATATAAAATATTTTGAGAAACAAGATGAGTCATCAAACTTAAAAGCATTTAAAGGAACAATGAAAGTGCATCAATGGATATGGAATAGAAGTCAACTCAAAGAAATATATTTTAATAAACTTAGTTGTTATCAGTGTGATTGACAAAGTTCGTTGTCAACATTATTATTTAGGTTGTCTTTTTCTAGTCTCGATGCCGAAGCAAAAAATACGTGCAAATAAACAAAATAGAAATGTAAGCAATACATTAGAAACCAAGAACTTGAAGAAGGCAAACAAAACTAGTAATAGTGTTCCTATAATTACAAAAGAGCAAAATCCTAAAACAAAACCAAAAAAATTAAAATAANTGATAAAAAAATAAAATTCATTTCTTATTATATAGTATATTTTTGATTGTTATAACTTCAATTATAATTTATAAACAATTTAAATGAATAAAATNTGTGAGAAATAGAATAATATTATTATGTTTCATAAAGTAATCAAATTTAAGCAAAAACTACAATTACAATTTCTTTTTTAATATTTATACATTGGTAAAATACCTTGTTTATATACTTGTAGTGCTAAAACTTTATTCAGATGTCAATCAAATATTATTTATAACTTCATATGCAAATTGTGTAATCTCCGTGTCATTTATGTAATCTCCGTGGACTTCGAAAACAAAAAAACATAAAAAAGTTTTTCATATTGCATAGTTTTGTATTCATATTACGAATGATGACTTAAAATGGTATGAAAAAAACATAATTTATCGCTATTTGTTAGTTTAATAATAATTATTTTTTATCAAAAATAAAAGTTGAAATTTACGCGNTTACAGAGAATCACCCATATACGTGTTCACGTGTAAATTTTTACACGTAAAATTCGAATTGTAATAACAATTCTAAAATTCATATAGGATGCTATACTTGCATCTCGTATATAAGAGTGTTCACACGTATATATAATTTACACGTGAACACGTATATATAATTTACGTGTTCACACGTATATATAATTTACACGTGAACATGTATATATGTATATATATACACGTATAATTTCCGCACAACACCTAGCAAACGGCTCTCATGACCGAATATATATTTATTAGTTTTTGGAAACTTCGGAGCCTTAAAGATTCTTTAATTAATTAATTGTTTAATCACGCTGGAGGAAGATGGCGTTTTTCGAATATATATGTATGAATATTGCGAGACAAACTCCAAGTGCCTCGGTGGCCGAATAGGAAAGGCGACGGCACGGAAAGCCGGAGATTCCAGGTTCGACTCTTGGCCGAAGAGTTTTTTTTTGCAATATAAAATTTAATTTCAAGTAGGAGGGTATTTGGGGTCTCTTATATACGAGATGCAAGTATAGCATCCTATATGAAGTTTAGAATTGTTATTACAATTCGAATTTTACGTGTAAAAATTTACACGTGAACACATATATATGTATATATATACACGTATAATTTCCGCACAACACCTAGCGAACGGCTCTCATGACCGAATATATATTTATTACTTCTCTTTAATTTTGTTTGTTTTGTAACTTTCTTTATTTATTTTGAATAAAATACGCTTTACTTGGTAAACATTAAACATGAGTCACTCTGAGTTCATTTCTTAAAGAATCCTTACTCGAGGAGCTACTCCGCAGCGTTAAAATTAAAATAATAAAATGAACATCCGAGAAATTCAAGAGTATTAAAAGTCGGACCGTTACAAATATAAAATATTTAACTCGAAATAACATACTTTAACAAAAAGAAGAAAACAAGGCGTATACGTTAAGTATACGCACAACACATATTACTTTAAATTAAAAATTTAAACTTAAACTGATTAATTTTACCGTTTATATTTATTTTTGTTACAAAACATGTGTTTTCTACAAAACCTATGTTACAAAAGAATTGATATCAAAGTAGCATCAAGGAAACATTTTAAATTATTGAAAACATCATAAAACAATAGAAAGTATAAAATAATTGTATCAATAGTTAGACTTTGCCTTTTGTGAAAAGTCGAAATATAAAAAATAATTAAGGCAAAAAACATTGGCGTGGCTGCACCAAAAACTACAGCATACGTGTTTTATGTTTGCGCACAAGCTATTTTCAATTTATTTTATGTCACATATATAACTAACTGACTATAAAAGCCAAATCAATTAGAATCGCACTAAAAGTGAAATAGTTCTAACATTAAGCAACCACAAACTTTTGATAAAAATTTCCACTTTTCCTCGTCTAGTTTAGAGAGAAAAATACTATTTCTCTAAAAGTACTTATGTAAAACAAACTTTTTATTTTTACATTATATTAACAATTAAGTTTATGTGTTGTGGCGATCTAACCCGCACGCCACAACGCTCCGATCCAACTCATACAATTTTGACAGTTCGATCCGTCGAGCTTTGACAGATTGTATTAAGAAGACAAATTCAAGTTATTAAAGCTTTTAATTGATTGCCACTAGAAGGCATATTTTCTCGATAATATATTTTCCTCAAGAAATTATAAAATGAGGAGAATGTGTCAAAGAGTCGGCAAATGCTCTGCTTCGCCCTGTGTAATACAATGTGGAAAATCGCTTCCTTGGATCTATCCCCGGTGAAGCTGACTCGACCGCACAGGATTCTCCTTGCCGATCGGGATCCACGACTTAATAGGCCGCTGTCTCCGACGAGCGAGTTGATCTTTGATCTTCCTCAGAGAATATCGCCGATTCGTTCAATCTCCTTAACGGCTTCCCAAACAACCACCATTTGGATCACCCGAAGGACACAATCTGCTACACCTAGTTCATCGAGAGGAACACAGGCAGAAATAGAGACATCATTCAAAGGAAATCAAGCGGAAGTCTACTTCTACAATATTGCTTCCCAAACTGAGGAATTCAACTTTTCGACTCAACTTTCCAGCCGAGAACTCGGACCAATCAAATTCACTAAAACATTGCCTTCTATTTCTTTTCAAGAAAAATTATAAGAATTATATTGTAAAAATGTTCTTAAGTTTAAAATAAAAGATCTGAGTTTTTATGTTGTAAAAAAGACAAAATTAGAATAATAAAATGGGGAAATTTCCCCACATGTGTAAATGAAAACAAAAAATTGTTATAATTTACTTGAAGTACATAATACTTTGTTATAATTTTTACTTGAAATACACAACACTTGTTTAAATAAAAATTTGTTGTAATTTACTTGAAGTACATATATACTTTGTTTAAATATGCTGAAGAATATGAGAATTACAGAATTTATAATAAAGAAATTTAATTTATAAAATTAAAGTTTATCAAAATGTTTAATACTCCAACATTAAAACACAAGTAACTATTATGTATAACAGTAATGCTTGAGAAAAGAAAGTGTTATTTAAAATATTACTGATTACTTATCATCAGATTTATGCACACGTTCATGATAAACACATTTTATTCATTATCTGAGGCAGCCACGCCAAGTTTTTTTTACCTTAATTAGTTTTTTTATATTTCAACAATTATTTTTTTATATTTTACAAAAAGCAAAGTTTAACTATTGATAGAATTATTATATAAACTAAGAATGAAACAAGGCCGATACGAGCCATTCCCAGGATGTTGTGCAGGAATAAACGTGCATGTATATATATATATACACATGTATGAA
>NW_018023829.1:0-9587 GCF_002006095.1 Pseudomyrmex gracilis | reverse complement strand
TATTTTTGCTTAAAATTGCTGACAATTTGCCGGCAAATTGCGAACAAATTGTTTACTGGGTGTTTGCTTTATCTATTGAGAAACTTGTATTGTAAATACCAATGTCTAATGTTGTTGGCACTGATGTAGTATGATCTTGCACTTTATCAGGGAAAGAAATAATAGTATTAGTCAAAATAATATATTCTCTTATGATAGGCAATATTGTGAGACATATAGTGACAAAAATTCTAATGTTTAGAGCATGATAAGTATACTGTTGCCTAGATGAATATATATTTCTTTTTCCACAATAAAATGCAGAAGTTATAGCTATGAGCGCTAATACTGGTATCTAGAAAATAAAAAAATTAACATTTGATAAGTAAATTATGTTAATTTGTATGCTTGAATTTTAATGCAAAACAAACTTTTGTTATATATTACCTGCAGACAAAGCTGTTGAAAACATACATCTAAGTCATGTGTTTCAGGATTTAAAGGGCTAATATTGCAATTACAATAAATAATTATAAGTATGAAGAAGAATTTCTTATAAATCATATGAATTATGATCATAAGAAATTCTTTTTTTTTTTTTATGTAGTCTTTTTAACGTGCCCAATGACCGTCATAGCGATCTTTGCGAGCACAGTTTCCTTCTTCCCCCCACGTTGGCTTGCAGACTATATTTTATTTACACCACTCTGTCTATTGATCTTAAAAAATAGTACGTAGCCTTAATTGCTTCCCATTCCCACACTCGTAGCCACTTCCATATGTCGAGCGGGTAACTCGCACCTAACCTATCCAGAGTTTCTCGATATCCTACTCTTTGTTCATCATACACTGCGCACTTAAACAGCACATGGTTGATTGTTTCCACTTCCGCTCCGCACCGACATCTTGGTGACGTCACATAGTTTTTCCTTGCTAGTGACTCGCCTACATTAAAATGATTTGCCCTCAGCCGGTTAACAAATGTCACCAGTCCCCTGCTCACATTTTTTTTTGCAAACCACGGTGTGCTTTCACATGGGGTAAAGAACTCACTAAAATACTTTTGGCCTTTTACTTCTCCCTCCTTTACTATTTCCTCTTCTGTTTCGCGTTTCAGTTTTCCCGCTATTTCTTCTTTGATGTCTTTATATGGTATTTTATACTTTGTTGTATCTGATATTTTTCCTATTGTAGCTTTCTTTGCCATCCTGTCTACCTCTTCATTTCCACTTACTCCAACATGGGATGGTGTCCATATCAATATTATTTCTATCTCTTGCTTACTTACTTGCCATATCTTATGTCTAATTTGTACCACATATGGGTTTATATGCACAGTAATATCACAGTTCGTTACCGCTTTGACTAGGCTCTCTGAGTCACTACACATAAACACTTGTGTTTTATTTTTTAAGGTTCCTTCTTTTATTGCTTGTTCCACAAGTAGCATGGCTTCTAGCATTGCCACCGCTTCTGTGGAGTAGACCGTGAACACTTTTGGTGTTGAGTACTCTTTTTTAATACCTTTTTCCGGCCACACTACCGCTGCTCCTGTACATTGTGTTTGTGTGCTTTTCGATCCATCCGTATATATGAAGGTTGTTTCCCATTCCTCTCTGGTGTATTTTTCCACTATTTTTGTCATCATTTCTTCATTTGTAATTTTTTTTAATTTTCTTAGCATCCCTATTTCTTTTTCTTTTTTAATTCTCACATTCCACGTCTCGTAGTTTGTGTTATAAATCTCGTATCCTCCTGTCCATAAGTCTTTTGCGTATTTCTTTATCTTGTTCCATGCTTTATATAATACACTGCCGTCTCGATTTGGGTTCCGTATCATCTCTCGTCGTTCCCTCCTACTCATTGTATCCATTGTTCTTTCTGTGTCTTCTCTATCTATCACCATTTTCTTACTTAGGAATGAAACTGCTAAATATTCTGCTCTGTGTTTCATTAGCATTACCTTGCTTTCTCCTACCATGACATTTGTTGGTGTACTATTTCTGTATCCTAATGCTGTCCTAATTCCAGCAAACTGGGCTTGTTCCACTTTATATTCTATCTTCTTTTTATTCGGATAGTATAGAAATATCGCATAATCCATAACTGATCGTACTAGACTCTTATACAATATCACTGCTGTGTTAACCTCCATTCCCTCGCTTACCTTATTGCACATTTTTAATATTCTGTTTGCCATTAACACCCTTTGTTTAACTCTGCTAACTTGTCTTTCCATATTACACTCTTCATCAAACAAAATTCCTAGGAATGTAGCTTCTCTTTGGCTAGTTATTATTGTATTTTGTACTTTAATTTGTATTCGTCTCCTTCTTCCCTCTGTTTTACCGAATTCGAGTAATGCCGTTTTTTCCGGTTGTAGATCCAATCCTATCGCCTTTAGATTCTTCATTACTGTTTCAACACTTTTTGATATCTTCTCTATTTCTGTCCCTATGTTGTCTATTCTTGTGTATATTGCTATGTCGTCTGCAAATTGTCTTACTTGTACATCACTCTCTACTCCCTTTGCCACTTCTTTTGTGTATATCGAGTACAACACCGGGCTTAATACCGCTCCCTGTGGTAGTCCTCTCCACACCTTACGATGGACAGATTCTCCTGTTCCTGTTATAAACTCCACATCACGTCCTTTGAACCATTGTTGTATATATTTGTTTATTCTCCAAGGACACCCGTATTTCTCCAGTTTTGCGATACATATGTCACCTAGGACGTTGTCATAGGCTGCTGACACATCTAGAAAAGCCGCTAATGTTTTTTTACCTTTTTCGTTGCTATCTTCTATGTATGTTTTTAGATCAAAAACATTTTCTGCACACGTTCTTCCTTTCCTAAATCCTCTCTGGGTTTCATGGACTATCTTCTTCTTTTCTGTCCACCATGTTAACCTTTCGTTTACTAGTCTTTCCATTATTTTTCCTATACACGATGACAGTGATATAGGTCTTACTTTTTCTTTTCCTGGTTTGTCTATGAATATCACTTGGTATTCCCTCCATTGCTTCGGTATTTCTCTGTCTTCGAATACTTTGTTATACAATTCTAACAATTTGTTCTTCCATTCCCATGGCATTTCTTTTATCATTTTATATTCTATGTTGTCTCTTCCCGGTGCTGACTTACTTTTTGTTCTTCGTAAAGCTCATTCCAGTTCTACCCACTGGAATTCTTTATTTAGCTCCTCTTCCATATCATCCTCCTCTTCTTGTCTTATTATTTCCTTTTCTTGTTGTTCTACCCATCCTGGTGTCAGTTTTTCTATGTTTTCTATTATTTCTTTATTTCTATCCTTGTTTTGCCACTTGTTCCAATCTATCACATGTGGTGGTTTTCTCAGCGCTCTTACTTTATTCCACACGTACTTCATTCCTGTATTTTTGTTAATTGATTTAGCAAAATTTTTAAAACCTTCTCTTTTTTTAAATCGTATTAATTTCCTTGCTTCCGCTCTAGCTTTTTTAAAAGCTATTAGGCTGGCTATCGTTTTTTCCTTTTGAAACTTTTTTTGTTTTAGTCTTCTATTGTCTATTGCTTCCTTGCACTCTTTGTCCCACCAACAGCATGGGTTTTTATTATGTTTTGTTTTGTTTGTTTTACTTGTTTCCTTGTTATTGTCCACATCTTTTTTTCCCTGAATTATTCTTCTTGCTTTGCCTGAGGCTAGTCTCGCAGTTTCTTTGATTTCTTCACAGAAGACCTCGTAGTTTTCTTGTCTTATTGTCTTTGTCCATGATATGTTCTCCACTATCTTTATTCTACTTTCGAGTATTTCTTGATACTCTTCCCAGTTTGTCATTTTGTTTGTGATTCTATTAGATCGTTTTCTATACTGTTGTGGTACCATTCCAATTGTAATCTCTATCGGATAGTGGTCTGATCCCCATGTATCATCGATTTTGTTATACTCTAGTAGGTGTGCTATCGTGTTTCTTGCCCACACTAGATCTATATTTGTGTCTCTTTGTCCAATTTCTCCTACTCTTGTTATTGTATCTATGTTTATAACTATCATATTTTCATCTTCCATTTCTGTTAGTAACGCTTCCTCTTCACCATCTTCTATATCGCAATTCCATACTGGGTGATGTGCATTGAAATCTCCCATGATAATAACATTATCTTCTTGTTGTACTTTCTTCAATAGTTTTGTCCATATTCCTTTTCTAAAAGGAATATTGTGTCGTCTATAGATTCCTATTATTGTGGTGTTTTCTTGTTCAGTTATATTTTCTATTGTTATAGCTATTGTCTCAATTCCTCTGTCTATATTCTCTATGTCTTTTCTTCTTTTAAATTTTAAGTTTTCTCTTACAATAATCATCCCTCCTCCTTTTTTTCCTTCTTGTCTTATTTGATTCACTATTTGAAAGTTTTTCAAGTTTATTTTGTCCGTATTCTTAAGCCACGTTTCACTTATAACTGCTATATCGTATTTCTTCTTTATATAGTTGAGGACTTCATCTTGTTTTGACTTCCATCCTCTCGCATTCCAGCATATTGCTTTAATACTGTTGTTATTATATTTTCGCTTCTCTTTTTGTGTATGAAATGTTATTGATTCCGGAGTATCTCTTGCTGTTATTTCTTGATTAATTTGTTTTTTTTCCATTATTATTATTTTTTTTTTTTTTAAATTTTTTGTATGATCGGTCTCAGTACCTCTCTGGACCGTGTTCCCATTCCTCTTCTTCTCGTCTGTCTTGTCTTCTTTCTTCTATTTCGTCTATTTCTCTTCTTCGTTGATTTTGCCTTACTCCGTGTATTGTTGTTGGTATATACTCTCTTCTGTCAGGTATTCTTCCCCTGCCTCTATATACATTTTGGTTAAATCTGTTTCCTGCTCTGCTTCCTCCGTATTGTTCCCGTGTCATTTTAAGCGTCTCTTCTACTGCTTTTTGTACTAGTTTCCTTTCCTTATATGTCATATATGTTTCCATTTCATCTCTTACTCTGGTCACTATATTTTCTATTTGTTCTCGTGTATTCATTATTTCTTCTCTTTCTTTTATTTCTCTTTCTTGTTCTTCCTCTTCCTCAGTGTCACTTTCTTGTTGTCTTGTTTCTATTGCTGGAGCCCACTTTACCTGTCTGCTATTCTGCTGTCGCTCTTTTTTTCCTTGTTCTTCATCTCTTCTGCTGCTTTGGTTTTTTTCATATTTATCTCTTTGCGTCTCTTTTTCCTTAGTCATTTCCTTTCTTATATCTGTCTCCTTTCTTCTTTCGTTGTCTCTTTCTTTGTTTGCATCTTGTTTGTTACTCTCTTCTTTTCCTGTTCCTTGTCCGTTTCTTCTTGCTCTAACCATATCTGCATATGTGATATCGTACCTATTTTTTACAATGGCCTCCTCTGCTGCCATCTTTCTAGCTTCGTGTATGTTTATTTGGTTTACTGCCATTTTTCTTTTTATTTCTTTGTTATATTTGAGTTCTGTACATTCCTTGTTTGTCGGCATGTGGTTTCCTCCACAATTTACACAACGTGTGTTCCTCTCACATCTTCCGTGATACTCCTGTCCACAGTTGATACACCTCTTTGGTTTCTTGCACCACTTTTTGTAGTGTCCATATTTGAAACAGTTAAAGCATTGCCTAACCTCCTCCACAAATGGTTTTACGGTCACATTCATCAATCCCTCGTATAACTTGATTCCCCTCGGTAGGACGCTGTCTGAGAACGTAATCATTATTGCCCTGCACTTTTTCCACACTCTCTTGCCTTGTTCTCTTGAGTAATACGTTTTTATCATTCGTTCCACTTGTATTATGTTATCTGTTTTCTCCATCATGGTTATCAGTTCTTCTACGGTATCTTCTACCGGCCAGTCATATATCACCCCCTTCGTCTGTGTTGAGCTCACATCTAACTTATACACGATTCCTGTGTCCTTGCTTGCACCTCCCGCTACGTTCCTGTCAAGGCATTTTTGTGCCGCCGCTGTTGACATAAAAGTTAGCATTACTTTCGTGGGGCTTATTGGTAATATTTTTGTGGGTTTCAATCTATCTTTTTTAAGTGTAGCTACTAATCTCAACGCCTGTTCTGTTTTTAACCCTACTTTTGATTTTCTTTCGTTATCGATTGTCTGATCTCTAAGTGGTATATGGGCCATTACTCTAATTTCTCCTCTCATATCTTTGGGTATTTTATCTCTTTCTATTTTTTCCTTTCGTGATTCGCTATCTTTTTCCTTACCTCTTATTGTTAACTCTTTGCACAGTCTGCCGTTGTAGCGTACCCATTTTTCCCGCGCTTTTTCTATCGCGCTTTCCTCGTCTTTCATTGTGCTTCCTCTGTTATGTCCCTCTTCTCCTTCTTTTTCCTGTTCATTAGTATCATTTTCTTCATTAGTTTCATCGTCTAATATCGTTTCTAATCTTACTTTTCCTTTCTTTTGTTGTTTCGCAACTTTATTTTGTATCTGATCGCTTTGTTCGCTGTCAGTTTTACTAACCTCTCTTTTTCGTTTCCTGTCTGTTTCTACTTCCATGTCCATCTCCTCTTCTTCACTTACTTTCCTCGCTATTGCGTCTAATTGTTCTTCCGTCATCCTCCTTTCTTCGTTTTTATACATTTTCTTGTTCTTTCTTTCTATTCTCACTTTTGGCGGGTTTTCGCGCCCGCCCCCCTCGTCTCTCTTCTCCCCCCTCACTATCTTACTACTTCTCTTTTTCCCGTTTCCCTTTCTACTTTCTGATTGTTTTTACTTGCTATGCTCACCAGCCTTAATCAGCTGATGGATTTATCCCTCTTTACCTCTCTATCCTCTCTAAAACCCTCTCTAAAACACAATTTCCCTCGCACTCTACTCTCCGTGATATTACACTCACAGCGCCCTCTCTCGAATCTAATTCTGAAGTCATAAGAAATTCTTTATCTTTAATAGGTTAAACAAATATTGTCAAAGCAATATAGAGCAATTATAACTCAAAAGCAAAATATAAACACAAACCTGTAAAAAACACAAATTATATACATATATATATATATCTTCTAAAAATATTCTTTCAAATAAATCAAAACAAAAAAACTATCTCTGAGAAATNAAATGTACACATTGTAAAATATTATTACTTTTGCTATTTTATGTTCAAAGAAATTTATAAAAGTTTTTAAACTTGTTCATTATTGTTACTTACAATACACAGATGTTTCTTGAACTTATTGATAAAGAAAATAAAATATGTAGAGATCAGAATAAATGTAACATTTAAAGAAAAAAGATTATAAGAATTATAAGACGACACTCTAGACGATTGACTTGATTGATAATCAATTATAAGCAGATAAGAGGTCAAAATACAATGTTGTTAATAAACAAATAGTATAGCATATACAAAGAGTTACCTGATGGTTGTAAAATTTACATTCATAAATATTACAAACACACACAATATTAATGATCACTGTGTTATTTGTTATAATTTTCCATGTGTATATTATATTTCTCGCTGCTGCGATTTCATAATCTCATATTGATAGTCTCACGCACAACACATACTGTATTTAAATTGACTTAAATTAAAAACTTAATTCAAACTGTTCTTCATATTTATATAAGTTTTAGTTGAAAACAAAAAATTTCTTTCTTAGTTTACTATAAAATAAATGTGTTACAATTGTTGAGAGTTTTAAATTTATTGTAGTTTAATAAAACATTTTCTGTAATATAATACTTTGAGAGTTTGCAACAAGAAAAGCACAGGACATCTAGTCTAATAAAAACGATATTTGAGAATTTATCTTATTATGTATTTAAGCAAAGAGGTTCATTTCAGTTTTAATAAGACACATAATACATAGTTTTCCACAAATGTGTCATAACAGAAGTTTTGATTCAATGGAAAAAATTCTAAATGTACAACATTCGAAATCGAACAAACCAGGTACTACTTTGAACCAAAAAATGAAAAGAGAAAAGAAAATCTTTTATTTGTATATTAAAAGAAAAATAATTTATAAACCCTTACAAAAAAGTACTACTGCCGATTACATATAAATAAAGTCAGTAATATAAATATTACTGACAATCACAACAGAATATTATTAGGTATTACAGGAATTACTGAGAATATTACTGGCAATTACACAGAATACCAGTAATTTTTTCTTACCACTACCGCAATATATTACTGCCAGTAGTTCTTTTTCGTAAGGGAAGTTTTGTATGTATACCTACAATATTATATTATATATAAATGTAATTATGAAAATAATAGCAAAACAATAAGAAAAAACTAATATATGAAATAGTTTATTTTATAAACATGAATGTTCCAATATAATAAACAGTGTTTATTATAGTTTTAGTTTTAATTATTCAATAATTAAAATTGAATTTACTTTTAACTATTTATAATATAATTTATGTAAAGCTATAAAAATAGATTTTGTATTGATAAAAAAAAACAACATTTATTTAAAAACATGTTTTAATTTTAATGTTAGAAAAATATTAAATTATAGTGTACACAAAACGTATAAAATGGTCAAACACATTTCAATATTTGTTAAACCTATTTCTGTATTTTTACAATTATTTATAATATAATGTTTCTACAGCAAAATTTCTAAAAAAACATTCACAACAAGAAATAATAATTAAAAAATAATTTTATAAGTATTATTAAATTTGAAATTTTACAATACTTTTCTAAGTAATTTTTTTTATTAAATTGAAAAGAAACTTGTGTAAAATCATCTTTACAACATATTGTAGATTAAACTTCTAAAAAGAAAACAACAACAACAACAACAACAACAACAATAATAATAATAATAACAGTTTTAAAGCTTTTTCACACATAATAAACATAAAAAAACCCTAAAAACAAAAATAAAGTAAAAAGAAAAAAAAGAATACAAAATATATTACAAAAGTGCTATATATACGGTTTCCTTATATTATTTATAATAATGATTTCATATTTTATATTTTATATATTTTAGTAAAATTAATATACAACAACAAATACATAATTGTAAAATTTTTTTGTTTTTTATGAAAAACCATAAAATTCTTAGAACAATAAAAAATAATGTAAAATAAAAATATATTAATGTTAAATTTTAAAATAAAAAACTTTTACATATATATTTCTTTATACACATAATTTTTAACATAGTTTTTATTTAGGTTTGAATCAATATAAATTTTTAATGTTTGCCAAGATCGTACTCGTGAAAAAGCTACATAAAGTTGCCCGTGAGTAAATACATTTTTTCGAAGATCTAATCCTACTCTATCAAACGTTTGACCCTGAGACTTATTTATTGTCATAGCAAAAGCTAATTTTATAGGGAATTGTCTTCTACTAAATGTAAATGGATATTCATTTTCACAATATAATGTTATACGATTCAAAAAAACAATATCTCCTCTTTTATCACCACTTAAAATTATACATTTTAATAAATGATCTCCAAGTTCGATAATTAGTAATCGGGTACCGTTACAAAGACCTTCATTAATATTAATATTTCTAATTAACATTACAATACAATTTAACTTAAGGCGTAATTCGTATGGAGGTAAAGATAATGGAGAAAGACTATTTAAATATTCCGGTACTAATATCTCACCAAT
>NW_018023828.1:5695-9543 GCF_002006095.1 Pseudomyrmex gracilis | reverse complement strand
TGGATCAGTGTAGTACCCGCACTCAGTTCAGTATGCACGCTCCGAGTACGTTTAGTAACAAAAAGTTACTAGCCACTGAAACGGAGCAAGTGCACGCCAATCGAATTTGCCATTATAGACACGGCTTCAGACAACTATCTTGAAGCAAAGATAATATCATCTACATGACGTCATATGTGGGCAAAGCAAAGGCGCGTTTATAAACGGCTTCAGATAACTGCCTTGAAGATAAGATAATATCATCTACGAGGCCGCGTTTAGCCATTGCTGAAATGCCCACATGTGACGTCACGTAGATGATATTATCTTTGCTTCACCTCGACTCGTGGATTTAAATCTACAGGCCGTGTCTATAAGTATATATGGTCTAAGGGTATTCCTCAGCAGTAAGTACTGCCAACGGGCGCCATACTAACTAAGTGTAGTAACGCTGATCTCGATGAATTAACCAATTACGTTAGTCGATTGATTATGTGCTTGCGTCTTAGGGAGAAGTCAGATGGTGCGGAACGTGCGTAATGAGGAACTGTCGGAACGTTCGTGATTGGTCGTGACTTGATTTCGTCGATTCTGTACTTTTCGTTCCGCAAAAACATATTTTCATGCGGAAGCGACTGAATCATAACCTAATTGCAAATACAAATGTACAATTTTACAATTTTCCGGCGTAATTTTTGCTGATAAAATGCATTTTTAGTTTGCTTTAATTTTTTAAACAGCCCGCATATAACACATAATGTTCTCGAGTACATTGTTGTCATCAATGACAGATGTGACAGACGTGCTTTTTTAGTATCCGCAAAAGTTTTTTTTCTAATGTCCCATTGAGCGGAATTTGCAGATGCGTAATCAGCGCTAGCCACTAGCAATCACTATTCCGATAGATTCATTGAAAGTAATCTATGAAAAGGCTTTTACAATTGGTCAGCGTTCTATTGCGCAATAACCAATTCTGTTCAATGGGACATAAGGAAATACAGTTTTACAGAACGGAGTTTTGCGGAATGTCTATGATTGGCCGGAATTCATTCCGTAAATTCTGCATTACGCACGTTCCGCACTATCTGACTTCTCCCTTATGCAGAATGGCCTTTACGCGCAATGCGGTGGCCAATCAATGAGACGCAAACGCAGGTCGCAGATCTCGCGGAATCAACCCTGGCTAGTACGGTGCCGACCTGAAGCTCAATGTTACGGTGCAGACAATATAGTAGCCTCTCTCTCCAGCTGCTTTGTGCGCATGCGGTGAACATTCAAGCACGCTTGCGCATTTCTCTTTCTCGCGTTCTTTCTCTCACTTTCTAATGCTTTGTCTCGCTCGCACTCACTTGGTAGATGCGCATGCGCATAATGACGCTCGACCATCTATGCCCATATTTGGACTTCGTGCGTCTCCCTTTCTCGAGCCTCGTGCCTCTCATTGCGAAGATACGCGACTAGCCACGGCTGCGCGGAATTGACTATTCACGTTTGTCACATTAATCAATCGACTAACGTAATTGGTCAATACATTGAGATCTGCTACAGTTAGTACAACGCCCGTTGGCAGTACTTACTGCTAGGGAATACCGTCCCTCTTACTTCTAGCCATGATATAAGTATATCAGGTGTAACATTGCGCATAATAGCGGCTGAATACAGAAAGAACCAATAGGAAATTTGCCTCAAAATTGGCGTGAAATTCAAATATAATATCATAATATCATAATATAATATAATATGATATCATTTTATAAGTTATATAATTTATTCATCTATTCATTTAATTTATATGATATATTTAACTTACCACACGTTTGTTCACTGCTGTTTGTAAATATCTAATACACTGTCCTAATCTATCTTAGGTAACACTGACGCTAGTGACGGCTGCTTTCCTTTTAAAAGACACAAATCGACACAGATATTAACACATTCGAGCACAGTTTGAGTCTCCTCCCGAGAAGAGTCAAAGAATCTCGATTGAGGTCAATCACAATTATAAGTGAAAAGTAACGTGTGGTGATTTGTGTCGGATGTGTCAACTCCCGGTAAAAAAATTTTTATGTATAAAATTGTATGGACATATTCGGCATATAAATTTGCATAATTAGATATAATTATTTTAATTTGTGTAAGTATATATAAAAAATTTTTTACCGTGCTGTTTTCTAAAATGGTTAGTTTTAAAATTTGGGACAAATTTTTGATTGGTTCGGAGAGCGGCCATTACTTGAACCACTGCGCATTCACGGGAATGTTACACCTGATATACTTACACCATGCTTCTAGCCCTTCGCGTCCACGAAACGATTCAATGACCGCGACTGTACTATAACAAGGGAGAAAGACATGACATAATTGACAATAATAATATTTTTTCAATCTTCGAAAAGTTTGGGGTAGAATTCTTCTTTGCTAATTTGATAACCTAAACCATTAATTTTATTAAGTATTATGCCATATAAACTTAAAATAGAAGCAAAGAATATACGAATATATTCTTTAATTGAAGGTTATGGTCTGTCATTGAAGACCATTATTTATACCTTATTACAAATCTCCATTATTAATTAGGAAAATCTATAATCTCTGGTTTGGTTTGGTGCAAAAATGGTTCAGTGGACCGAAAGTCTATAATCTCTACTTAGTCATGAAACACCGAATTTCATGGTTGGCCACTGCATTGAAATTTGAGGTTGGAGATTCGAGACTTGAGGGCGATGTCCCATTGAGCGGAAATCTATAGCGGAACGGAATTTGCGGAACCAGCTCGACCAATCGTAACCACAGAAAAAGCGAAGGAAAGAAAACGGAATGGCTATGATTGGTCGAGCTGGTTCCGCACATTCCGATCCGCTATATATTTCCGCTCAATGGGACATCGCCCTGAGAGCTGAAATTTGAGATTGGAAACGAGATCTAAGATTTGAGAAGCGACTATGAATTCGGGTCTTATAGCCATGGCCGCTCTCAGGTTTTTCTCTGGTATTTGATATTATTTTCCACAGCATCAATTGTTCTATGGTAATCGCTATCTTTAATGCCTTATCTACTTCACTTCTGTAGTCGCAGCAGCCACAGCAAAAAGTGACGACAATAGTAATGACGTCAATATGCTTTTGCAGCACTGCAATATAGTGCTATTACATATTTTATTAACCCCGTTTTACATTGATCGCAAGCGCCAACGCAAGGTATAGATCTCGTACAATTGACTAATCACGCTGGTCATTTGGCTGATTTGATCAATACGATTAGTCAAATTTACGAGATTTGTTCCTTGCGTTTACGCTTGCCATCAATGTAGAACAGGCTTTACTTATTTACGGTGTTTGCAAGTGCTGGCAGCGCTGGCAGTAAATTTGGAACACAGCCCAAAAAGAACAGCGTGTAATGACGTAATTTAGGCCTAGTTTATACGGGCAATAACTGTTAACTTATGCCGGAACCGATAGAGTTTAACTATAGGATTTCAATACTTCTGTTTATACGTATTCGGCAATTTTATATAAACAGAATCATTGAAATCCTATAGTTAAACTCTACTGGTTCCGACATAAGTTAACAATTATTGCTCGCATAAACCAGGTCTTAACGTCACTTCCGGCAAGAAAAACGCTAAAGTGTACACTTTACACCAGAGAGAAGCCTGAGAGCGGCCATGCCATTGTAGTTTTTTACGACGGTTTCAGCCGCTGGTTTTAGCCGTATTTTCACAAAAGTGGAACTCAAAGGCCGTTTTACATTAAACGCAAGTCGCAGATCTCGTAGAATTGACCAATTGCAGAGTCAAATCAGCCAATCGACCAACGTGATTGATCAGTTCCACGAGACCTGCGACTTGAGTTTCATGGAGAACAGCCTTT
>NW_018023828.1:3718-4915 GCF_002006095.1 Pseudomyrmex gracilis | reverse complement strand
GCCTTTGAGTTCCACTTTTGTGGAAATACGGCTAAAACCAGCGGTTGAAACCGTCGTAAAAAATTACAATAGGATGGCCGCTCTCAGGTTTCTCTCTGATAGAAGTATTACATATATGCTAGCAGTAAATACTGTAATTGGTCAATTTATCGAAATCTGCTACAGTTAGTTAGTGCGGCGCCCGTTGGCAGTACTTACTCCTTGGAAAATACCGTCTCTCTTACCCTTAGCTTCCGGAACTACGAAACGATTCATTGACACCGACTGTACAAAGTGTATGCAAGAAGAACAAGTTTCATGTGAGCTTACACGATTCTCGCTTGTGAGCATACCCCCACCGCCTCGATAAAACCTACCTGGAGGGGATTAGACAAAGCGGACAGACAATCCTCTTTGCCTCTCGCGACTGTTAACATGGTGGTAGTGTGCATTCTTGTCTACTTCCAATAGTACATTGCAAGTACAGAGGAGTGCACCATATCGTTCCGCTCCAGGAGAAGTATTTCTCGGAAATTTCTTCTCCGACTGTTCCTACTACCGCGCGCCGTTTTTCTTCAATCTCGGGCCGCTGACGGAGATCGAAAAAGTACGGCGCGCGGTAGTAGAAGCAACCAGAAGAGAAATTTCAGAGAAAACTTTTACTTAGAGCGGAACGACACGGTGCACTCTTCTGTACGTAGTATACGCCAGGGATATGTTCCAAAATCTTACCTTGGTAACCGAAAACTATAGTACACGTGACGTAAAATATAGCATTTTAATAACCAAGATAGGATTTTGGAACGTACCCCAGGTCATTGATACAAACCATAAGTGGGTTTCCGTTTTGGATTCCAATCAAAATTAAAAAATAGTAAAAGTTAAAATATCTTTAAATAAATTATAAAAACTTAAAAAACGATGCACATTTAAAGAAAGCTTTTTCGCATTTCCTGAACCAACCCGTCGTTTCCTCGTGCATATATATCTATATGTTGCATTTCACTCTTATGCACAGTCGCGGTCACTGAATCGTTTTGTGGTCGCGGGTAGAGTCCCTGGAAATAAGAGTCTGGCCAATGTTTAATCTGAAACAAAATGGCGTCGATAGTTACTATATATATCGTATTCTATATTGTATAAGGCCGATTTCCTTATATCTCCCGATAGCTATTCTTTGAAGAAATATATAAAAACATATATTGTATCTTATCTAAA
>NW_018023828.1:2212-3668 GCF_002006095.1 Pseudomyrmex gracilis | reverse complement strand
TTGGACATAAAACCTATGATAGAAAAATAGGTATGTACAGACACTGTGCAACAAAAAATGACATTCTAACCTTCTGTTAGCAATTTGATAGAATAATTGCAAATTTATTTATGTGTTTGTTTTGCAGAAAATGACTGGTTGTTGCATAGTTGGCTGTTTTAATTTGTTAATATTACTTTAAATTACCAATTTTATACGTAAAATAAGATATATATATTCGGGCATTGGAGGAAAAGAAAGAAAGAGAAGATTATAAGAGCAAAAAATGCTACCACCATGAACAGGTATACTGTTATTTAAATCAAATTTAATGTGTGGCTATAACGTTATCCATTGGTTCCGCCATTTTGTTTCAGAACCAATGAAAAGTTTGACAACATTGGCCAGACTCTTATTTCCAGGGACTCTAGTCGCGGGGAGCTAGAAGTAAAAGGGACGGTATGATTTTAAGAATTGAGATTTCAATTCAAAAAATACTTGTAAAAATTTACAAGTAAAATTTGTTACATTTATATATATATATATATTTGTACACGCATAGTTTCCGCACAAACATCCTGCGAATGGCTCGTATCGGCCTTATTTGATTCCTGTTAAAAGGGACGGTATTCCCTGGCAGTAAGTACTGCTAACGGGCGCCGTACTAACTAACTGTAGTAACGCTGATCTCGATGAATTAACCATTTATGCAGAATGGTTTTTACGCGCAATGCGGTGGCCAATCAATGAGACGCAAACGCAGGTCACAGATCTCGCGAAATTGACTTTTCACGTTTGTCACATTAACCAATCGACTAACGTAATTGGTCAATACATTGAGATCGGCTACAGTTAAGAGCCGTCTACAATGGAGCGTTGTAGGCCGTAATAGTAAGAAACTGACAAATCACAATCGATTATTTTTCTGTACATTGTCTGTGATTGGTCAATTTCTTACTATTACGGTCTACAACTCTCCATTGTAGACGGCTCTTTAGTACGACGCCCGTTAGCACTACTTACTGCTAGGGAATACCGTTCCTCTTACTCCTAGTCATCCGCGTCCACAAAACGATTCAATGACCACGACTGTACAGTCAGCGTCATTGAATCGTTTCGTGGACGCGGAGAGCTAGGGGTAAGAAGGACGGTATTCCCTAGCAGTAAATATTGTAATTGGTCAATTCATTGAAATCTGCTACAGTTAGTTAGTGCGGCGCCTGTTGGCAGTACTTACTCCTAGAGAATACCGTCTCTCTTACCCATATATATAATGAGAGCTTTTCAGCTACGTACACAGACGACACTGCGTACACTGTGCAACACAGTGTCCACTAGTGTGAGTGAGACACACTGCCATACTCTTTTTCACACTAATGGACATTGTGTTACACAGTGTCGCCTGTGTACGTAGCTGGAAAGCTCCCAATACTTCTATATTGCTAGTCGCGTATCTTCGCAATGAGAGGCACGAGGC
>NW_018023828.1:0-1422 GCF_002006095.1 Pseudomyrmex gracilis | reverse complement strand
AATACTTCTATATTGCTAGTCGCGTATCTTCGCAATGAGAGGCACGAGGCCCGAGAAAGAGAGACGCACGAAGTCCAAATATGGGCATAAATAGGCTGCGTTCCGTTTAACGCATATGCGCGCATGTATCTATAGTACTCGTTACGTCTAGTATAGATAAATGCGCGCATATGCGTGAAACGGAACGCAGCTATAGTCAAGCATCATTATGCGCAGGGGCGTCTACTAAGCTAGTGCGAGCGAGACAAAGCATTGGAAAGTGAGAGAACGCGAGAAAAAGAAATGCCCAAGCGTGCTTGAATGTTCACCGCATGCGCACAAAGCAGCTGGACCTTTCGCGAGAGAGAGGCTACTATATTGTCTGCACCGTAACATTTGGGCTTCAGGTCGACACCGTACTCAGGTCGACACCGTACTAGCAATAGAAGTATTACATATATGAGTAAGGTCTGGTTTATGCGGGCAATAACTGTTAACTTATGCCGGAACCGGTAGAGTTTAACTATAGGATTTCAATACTTCTGTTTATACGCATTCGGCAATTTTGTATAAACAGACGCATTAAAATCCTATAGTTAAACTCTACCGGTTCTGGCATAAGTTAACAATTATTGTTCGCATAAACCAGGCCTAAGAAAAACGGTATTCCTTAGCAGTAAGTAGCGCCAACGGTCGCTGTATTAACTAACTGTAGCAATGATCTGATCCACAACTGCGTCCTGTCGATAATGTCAATGCTTTCCTTGACTATTTGTGTCTCAAATCGTAAAATTATTGGCAATTTAATGTTTCACAAATACATATATATGTGTGTGTATGTAATAAATTGAATCATTACGTCTTCATGGTATAAAGGTGTATATTGTAATTCTGTTCAAAAGGTTTTATACATATACCCAGCAAACAATTTCTGACTGCGCAGGGCTGTGTTCAGTTAAGCAAGATAGAACGAACTAATGCAGGAAATGCAGGAAATACAGGAATTCATTAGTTCCAATTCCTGTATTTCCTGCATTTCCTGCATTAGTTCGTTCCATCTTGCTTAACTGAACACAGCCCTGGCAACAGAAACTGTGTGCAGAATCGCTACAATACGGAAACATGCTTTGTGTGCTGCCAAAGCTGTTGACACACGGACACAAAAAACGTAACGTGATCACCAAAACTCACCAAAACCATATCCTACTGAGGACACAGATGGATATGGATTTGGTGTGGCAGTTGGCGACAAAATCGTGACATTTGACAACCAAATTGTTTGCTGGGTATATATATATACCCAGCAAACAATTTCTGACTGCGCAGACCTTGGCAACAGAAACTGTGTGCAGAAACGCTACAGTACGGAAACATGCTTTGGTGCTGCCAAAACTGTTAGCACATAGAGACAAAAAACGCAACAACTCTGTTGGCACATACATG
>NW_018023827.1:5464-9695 GCF_002006095.1 Pseudomyrmex gracilis | reverse complement strand
ACGTAAAGTGTCTACTCGTCTTGCGAGACTTCGATATCCCGAACAAGAAATGTACTTCTCACAGTCACAACTGAGCATATCCTGGCTAGATAATACTCATAATTACTCACTTTTTATGGCTCTATAAGTTAAACCACTTTTTATCACACTCTCTTCTTGTTTAATCACTAAAAACTTATACTTTTTACGGAGCAATGTGTGACACGTCTTCTCTACTCGCGAGAGAGAGAGAGAGAGAGAGAGAGAGAGAGCGTTATTTATTCCGCGTTCTGGGACAAGTCCCCTCAAGCGCTAATTAGTTACAGCCAAGAAAAATAGAATATAACATAAAGTATATCAAAAATACATAACGAAAATAAAATATAAGAAAATTAAAACAGTAAAGAAGATAAATATGAAAAATTGCAGCAGTGCATAATGATATTATAACCTCTATAAGTTAAAAGTATTTAACATAAAATACTACTGCACAAGGAAGACTGAGACAGACTAGAGAGACTGAGCACAGTTTGAGATCAGCCACTAGAAAGCAGATGTGCAAAGAGCTTGTACCTGAACACCTCCACAGATCGCGAGTCGCGAATCTCTTTCGGGAGATCATTCCAGAATCTTACCGAAAGGAGCGTTTACATAATTCAGTCCGACATTGTGGTATAATTAATAGATCAGTAGGTGTTCTTGTAGGTTTACTAATTTTTTTAGAGCAAAAAGTCAATTCTGAGGAGAGCGTCTGTGGCTGATGAGTCTTTAGGATGTTATATATAAAACAGCCAACAAAGTACTGCCTTCTTGCAGTGACCTTGAGCCAGCTGCTAATTCTATAGTAGGGTGTTATGTGCTGGTCACGTCTAATATCGTAGATGAATCTGATGCACGCATTGACCGCTCTGTACAGCTTGAGATCTAGTTCAGCGGTAATGTCAGTCAAGGCTGCACAGCAGTAGTCCATGCGAGGGAAATCCAATGTAGAGACTAGCTTAAATTTTAGTGTTTGTGGAAGTAAGTGACCGCACAACTTGAGCTGATACAAAATAGCTCGGATTTTCCTGGTTGTGTTGGTAACATGTGCATCCCAAGAGAAGTTGTTAGAGATAGTCACACCTAGATATTTCACACTAGTCAAAAGTTGTATTACTGTACCGTTGACAACAATACTCGGTAGCGATTCATAATCGATGGTATGCAGGTAGCGAGAGGTGCCCATGATCATTGCTTGAATTTTCGAAGCATTTAGCTAAAGTTTGTTATATGTTGTCTATCTACTAATAGAAGCGATGTTTTCATTTAATCTTAGCAGAGCCTCCGGCAAATCCCGCGGCATACAGTGCAGATAGACATGCAAGTCATCGGCGTAGAAATTGTATTTGCAGTGTTTCAAGGCGTCACCAAAATTCCTCAGATAAAGACTAAAAAGAAGAGGGCCAAGTACCGATCCCTGAGGCACCCCAGCACTTAAAAGCGCAAAAGCTGAAACCTCACCGCTGGTGCTATTATACACTGCCTGTGAGCGCCCAATGAGATAAGATTTGATCCAGTTGAGCACAGAGCCAGAGAAATACATGTTCCTCAACCTATCTAAAAGAATGTGATGATTGACCTTGTCAAAAGTCTTTGAGAAGTCAAAGAAAATGGAGATCGTGACCATTCTGCGGTCTGCGGGATATCTTGCATCATCAAGCATTCTTAGTAGACAAGTCTGTGTCGAGCAGTTCTTCCTGTAAGCTGACTGACAAGGATCTAGTAAATTGTTTTGATCAAGATAGTCACACATCTGTCTACCAACGACGCGCTCCAGTGCTTTTGACAGCGCTGGCAGAATAGATATACGCTTATAATGTTGAACTGATGTAGGATTTTTTGCTTTCGGAATTGGACAGACCAAGGCCGTCNTCCATTGGCTTGGAAATGTACCGTTCATTAATGAGTAGTTGAAGATGTGTTCTAACAGCGGCACAATACC
Source organism: Pseudomyrmex gracilis (assembly GCF_002006095.1). Classification (NCBI taxonomy): domain Eukaryota; kingdom Metazoa; phylum Arthropoda; class Insecta; order Hymenoptera; family Formicidae; genus Pseudomyrmex; species Pseudomyrmex gracilis. The sequence goes on along the minus strand of NW_018023827.1, from coordinate 7,735 downwards.
TGGTAAGGCAAGCCTAACTAATTTAGGCGATATTCCATCCGAGCCCGTAGCACCAGACCCGGCTCTTCTCAGAACGTAATTTATTAATTTAGGAGTGACATAGTTCCAGTAGAAGTTGCTATCATCATACTCTACAACAACATTGCGAACGATCTTATGAGAGTCACAGGTCATATTAGCATTACCGGCCGATAATACAAAATAATCATTGAGGTCATTCACCGGATGAAGCGGTGTGTTGGATCCTTTGCCTTAACCAGGCCCAAGTGCTGCAGATGTTTCCAGGTCTTAGAAGAATTACCGGCCCTCCTGAAGACATTGAAATAGTAGGCGCTTTTTGCTTCTTGAAGTTTCGATAGCTTTCATTATCTCTTCTTCTGCGCCATATTCGCCTAGCCACATCTTTCTCCCTCATTGCTTCCCTTAGCTCCACTGTTATCCACGGGGCTGGTAGTTTTCTTGCTTGTATACTTTTCAGTGGTGCGTGCTTGCTGAAGACTCTGAGAAGTACCAAATTTAGCTCATAAACCATCTGATCAATGCAGTCAGCATCATAAAATGAGGACCAGTCATAATTAAGTAGCTCAGTGAGAAATTCTGATTCATGGAAGTTTCTATAGTCCCTGCAAATTGTTTGTCTGCTGCAGCGTCGTTGTATTTTTATATACAATGTAAAGTAGATCATGTGCAGATAAGAAATCTACTGCTTGATGGCCATAGTCATTCAGTTTAGTCAGATCATCAATGATACACAGATCCAGCCAAGTGTCCGAGTCCTTGAGATGATGTGTAGACAGGTGCGGAACCAGATGAAGTCCGGAAGACAAAATAAAGCTTCTTAGTTGTGCTGTCATAGGATGTCGATGTCATGTCAGTATTGAAGTCGCCCAGAATGATTGAGTGCTTATAAGTGGCCTGAAGATCCAAGAAGAGGTTTTCGAACTCATGAAAATAGCCCAGATTTGGCGGTCTGTAAACGACGGCTAGGAGCCGTCAAAACATCTTCCAGAGAGATCTCCGCAACAATGTACTCCGGCTTGCCACAGTAACTCACATCCGAACTGGCCAAGATCTTGGCTTTGCAGCCTTTAAATAGATAGAAAGCAACTCTCCCTCCGCGTTTGCCAATCCTGTCCACTCTGAAGAGAGAATAGCCAAGGAGGTCCACCATTGCATCAGAGACCTCAGGACGCAGCCATGTTTCCGACATGCAAATAATGTGAAAATTCATCTCACTGAAGAAACTGCGAAACTCATCAAAGTGCGCAACCACCGACTGACAATTAACATGACAGATCTTTAGGTCTTCGAATTTAGCCATAGTTGATAAATATTAACTTGTCCTTGATTCTTCCCGCGAGTATTGGACATTTGTTGGCGTCAGTCGCTGAGTGGTTGCAATCCTCTGTCGCAGAGTTTCGTGTGCGCAGGCAATTGCTGCGTTTAGGTGAATCTGCTTTAGCTATACAGTTTCTCGTTTCATGTGCATTCGCACAGTGCCCACAGGAGGGATCGAATTTGCAGTTGCTGGCTATGTGACCAAATTTCATGCATCTGTAACATTGGAGGACCCTGACATGGTCCGAGAATGTGCAAGCCAAGTATCTTACGTATATACGGCCATTCCCAAGCAGTGCCGTACGAACAGCTGGAGGGACTTCTAATATACAATTAACCGATTTCTTGTTCTCTTTAGATGAAAAAATATAGACCACTCTGATCTCAGATCCCTTCATTTCATTGAAGTTCTGCGCGGAGAGCTCTTCTACAATTTCATCTTTGGTCATTTCTACGGGTACACCGTGGACAATTAGTCGCGGGTTAGACTTGATATTTTCCACTATTCTTAGGCCAGCTCTAGCCAGATCTACAGGGGGTTCAAACTCGCTGAATTTTTTGGAATCCGATAGTTCAGTTCGGAAGTCCATGCCCCAGGCGGCAGCACAGTCGGTTCCCCTCTCTTCCTTCCCCTTGCCATCAAGTTGTTCGACTGACTTGATTAATCGTTTGCTGCGTTCAGCAGAACAAGCTGCTTTGTAGCGGGTGAATGTAATTGGCTCTTACTTGTAGAACCAACTAATCAACGTCAAATGTTGACAAGACGACAACTCAACAATTATTTTTTTTGAACGCCGACTGTTAAATGCCGTTAAATGTTGCGATATGTAACATTCTCTCACATGCCGTAGTATTCTTTTTGTAATATTTTCTTCTTGTGGGTTGCTGTGCTACAATTGTAGTGTTTTTTGAAGTTTATATGTGTTTTATTGT
>NW_018023827.1:2527-3839 GCF_002006095.1 Pseudomyrmex gracilis | reverse complement strand
CTAATGTAATATAGAAAAAAAGAAGAGCACATTCTTGCATCAAATAGTGACATATCTGCAATGATTGATATATCTCATTGCAATAATGAACAAAGTTTATGGACAGATTTACAACATTTTATTATAGACCACAACATTTTGCATAACAGTGGGAATAAGTTACTTAAAATTCTGAAAAAACATGGTCATGTAGAATTGCCTGGTGATTGTAGGACTTTAGTCCATACATTAAAGAACGCATCTGCAAAAATTAAAACAATCAGTAATGGTCATTATGCACATTTTGGTCTTGCATTAGGTCTAGAGCGATCCATAAGAATATATTCCAGATATATTAACACAAATAAAAATAAGATTAATATCAATATTGATGGTTTACCACTTTCAAAAAGCTCAAATAGCCAATTCTGGCATATAATGGCATCTATTGAAGGAATTAATATTTATACTTTACCATTTATAATTAGGATGTATCATGATATGAGCAAACCGGATAGAGCAAATGACTTTCTAGCCCATTTTGTTAATGAATTTATATTTCTCTTTAAAAATGATTTAATTGTTTGTAATAATAAGTATACAGTTAGTAGTTACGCTATATTATGTGATGCTTCAGCTAGGTCATTCATTACACAAAAGGACATACTGGGTATTTTTCATGTTCAAAATGCATACAAGAAGGCGATTTTGTTCAGAATAGAGTTATTTTTTTTTTCCCGAAACAAACAATATTTTACGTACAAATAATTCTTTTGAAAATAAAATTCAACCTGAACATAAAGGCAATTCTATATTAGAAAACCTTTCAATTGGAATGATTTCGCAAATCTCACTAGATTATATGCATCTAGTGTGCCTAGATGTCATGAAACGTTTATTGCAATTTTGGCTAAGAGGAAGTAAAGACATTAGATTATCAACAGAAGATGTTAATTCAGTTTTGCAACATTTAATCGCAATTAGACATTGTATTCCTTTTGAGTTTGCAAGAAAACCTCGAAGTATAAATGACCGAACAAAATACCTTTTTGAAAAAAAGGTAAAAAAAGGCGCCAAGTACATGCGCAACTCGTATCTCTAGAAAACTAAATCTCTACAAAATCTATTTTACAAAATAAATGATATCAATAAGTAGCACCAAGTAAAATCTTGTATACATTTATACATTGTTACAAAATATAAAATATTATATTTGTAAGTTGTTTATACGTTCTAAAATATAAAATATGAAATATTCCAAAACAATAGAAAGTTTAAAATATTATGTGATCAGTGTATTTTATACTAAATCTCTACAAAATCTATTTTACAA
>NW_018023827.1:0-1244 GCF_002006095.1 Pseudomyrmex gracilis | reverse complement strand
AGTTTTTGACTTTTCACACAAAGCGAAATCTATATGATTCGACATAGTTTAAGGTTGTCTACGCAAGGCGAGGTCATTTCTTGCATCGATGTGTACTTTATATATAAAGTATAGTGATCACATAATATTTTAAACTTTCTATTGTTTTGAAATATTTCATATTTTATATTTTATTATAGAACGTATAAACAACTTACAAATATAATATTTTATGTAAAATGAGAACAATAAAATTGCTCGAGGTAATAACAAATTAAAATTAAAACAATATACAAGGTCTGTATCGAGCTCAAATGGTTCTTAAAAGAATATATTATATTAAACAATATAATATCATAAACTTTTTTTAATCAAACTTAGAAAGATATCTCGTTTAACTTTCAATTCTAAGACTGATTCTTATAATAATATCACACCCATTAAATATTATTATCATTCAGAAAACTCAATTTCTCACAGGGCCAAAATGACTTTTGATGAGAATAATAACAGCAAAAATACTGTCTCTATTTTTGTTTCTCATGATAGTTTTCTCAACAAAGAACCTACGAATCCGTTATACACGGTCAATAATAAATGGTTCCACAATATTTCTACCAATTATATTCCCGAAGATGTANCCTGTTTACTACAATTCGGAGAAAAACACTGTCTCCCAATTGGAGATAAAAAGAAAACTCTCATTCATGAATTTATAAAAGACACGGAATNTAATATTAAAAATTATGACATTAGGTCCAAAGCAATGATCAGAAATAAGGTGATCCCTCAGTTACAAAGTTTTTTTCATAACAAACTTTATATTTCCAACAATGATAAAAAAATGTTATTATAGATATGTACAGGTCGAGTAAATCTTTTATGAGACAGCATCCAGATTTGATTTTCACACGGGCGGACAAGGGAAACATAACGGTAGCTATGAGTAGAGTTGATTACATGTTCAAAATGAAAGAACTTTTAAATAATAGAGACACCTACGATATTGTGACACGAAATCCGGTTAAAAAAATTGAATCCAACCTTCTTGAGATTCTCAAACGTTGGTTAACTCGTGGGTATATAAACGATAAAACATATTATCGTTTAAGATCCAGTGATAGTCTTTTGCCTAGGGCTTACGGCTTACNTAAAGTCCATAAAAAAGACATACCACTGAGAATAATTGTCTCCTCTATTAATAGCNCTTTATATTCTTTTTCTTCTTTTTTACATAAGATTATTTTTGACAGCCTCCCTAAAGC
>NW_018023826.1:6230-9603 GCF_002006095.1 Pseudomyrmex gracilis | reverse complement strand
ATATTTGTGTTATATAAAAAATGTACATATGTACCAAACAACGTAGATATATACATCTTGGAGACGCGGTATTGTCGTACAGCATTAAGAAGTATATACCATGCATATAGTAAATAGTACATACCTTGAAGTCGCCATATTGTCGCCGGTATATTGCAGCCGCCATACCGGTACCCGCCGCGTCATATCCTGTGACGCCATCTTGTCGAACCGCCATATTGCCACGTGTGAAGTCATGATAACGGAGCCCACCGCGTGTAAAGTCGCCATAATGTCGCGTGACGTCATTTCCCGCGTGACGTCAGAGCCACGCCCCCGCGTGACGTCATAGTGACGTTACCCCTCTTCCTGTGACGTCATACCCCCTCCCCCGCGTGACGTCATAGTGACGTCATACCCCCCTGTGACGTCATACCCCCTCTCCTTTTGACGTCATACTTCCTCCCCTCCGTATGACGTCACCCCTCTCCCTGTGACGTCATACCCCGCGCCCCCCTCGGAGCTCCTGGCTTAGAACCGGCCTTATTACACTACTATCCGGTTACGATGCACATTATTAACAAATTTGCAACTGCATTTGAAGGAAAGGTTACTGTTCTCCCTATTAACAAGGAGAGATACATATCTTTTTTCAAGGACGTAACGCACCCGGAAAAAAGTACTCTAAATAGTTACAATATAAAGATGAGATTCATTAAGTCATACAAATTTCTCAGCGCTAGTCTCGAAAAATTAGCATCGTTTCTTCATAAAGACAAGTTGAAAATATTACAATTAGAAGTTAGAAATCTATCCGTCAAAAATTTTGAATTATTAGCACGTAAAGGTGTCTTTTCATACGACTACGTAGATTGTGTCGGCAAGTTGCAAGAGCAGCGGTTACCACCGCGCGAGTCATTTTACAGTTCTTTGACCGGTGAAACGATATCTGAAAGTGAATATGCACACGCTGTAAACATCTGGCACCGATTCTCGATACGTACGTTAGGTAAATACAGCGATGTATATTTTAAAACTGATGTTTTATTATTGACAGATATATTTGAGAATTTTCGAGAAAGTTGTATTCGAAGTTACGGATTAGATCCCGCGCATTATTATACTTTACCCGGTTACGCGTGGGACGCTATGCTAAAACATACAGGCATAACGTTTGACCTGCTCACAGATGTTGATATGGTTATGTTTATCGAACGGGGTATACGCGGTGGTCTTAGCCAGTGCAGCACAAGATACGCGCACGCAAATAACAAGTACATGCAAACGTACGACTCATTAAAACTAACGTCGTATCTCATGTACTGTGATATAAATAACTTGTACGGCTGGGCAATGTGTCAGCCATTATTGTATGCCGCATTCCAATGAGTGGACAACATCTGGAGTGTCGACGTGATGTGTGTGACAGCAACCTTAGATATCGGGTACATCTTTGTAGTCGACTTCAAGTATCCTCGCGAACTGCATGACGCGCACGATGACCTACCGTTCTGCCCGACGCGCGATAAACCGCCTGGCAAGCGACAGGAGAATCTGCTTGCAACATTGCATAACAAAACACGTCTTATCATTCATTATCGCGCTCTGCAACAATGTGTGCGACACGGTCTTCGTTTTACGAAGATCCACCGCATATTACAATTTGCGGACTCTCCATGGCTCCGCAGCTATATCGAATTAAATACACAATTTCGAACGCTCGCTACCAACGACTTTGAGAAAAATTTGTACAAAGTAATGAATAATGCAGGTTCTGGCAAAACTATAAAAAATGTGCGTACTCATGTAGACATAAACCTTTTAACACAGTGGAATGAAAGATATGGTGCGAAAGCATTGATCTCGTGACCAAATTTTCACAGCCGAAGCGTTTTTTCTGAAAATTGTATTGCAGTTGAGTTGCGTAAACTCGAAGTGAAATTCAACAAACCGATCTACGTAGGAATGTGTATATTAGACATATCCAAGACGTGTGTGTGACTTTCACCACGATTACATGGATTCTCTGTATCAAGAAAACTGTAAAGTTATGTACACCGACACAGACAAGCTCATTTATTTCATCGAATGCGAGAACGTGTACGATATCATGAAACGTGACATCGTAAGTTTTGATACAAGTGATTATCCGGCTGATAACGTGTATGGTATGCCGCGCGTCAATAAAATGGTTCCAGGATTACTAAAGGATGAAAATAATAGAATGATACTGACTGAATTTATTGGACTTAGAGCAAAAATGTACGCACTGAAAGTGGATGGAAAGAGAGACACAAAAAAGGCCAAATGTGTAAAGAGTAGCGTCGTAGCGCGAACATTAACGTTCGACAATTACAACCAATGTTTAAAGGATGAAACTGAAAAGGTATACCACCAGTCGGGTATACGATCAAAGTTTCACAAAGTATATACTGTGTCCAAATCAAAACTTGCTCTAAGTCCGTATGACGATAAGCGGTATATCGTACCCGATTCTACTGGAACATTACCATGGGGACATTATAAACTACCACAAGAAAACTTTGTATAATATAGATTGTATGTATATTATATGTATATGTATATTATATGCATATAGTGTCATTTAATATGTGTAATAATTATGTACATATTTTGTAATTTATATACATTCCGTATATAGTGTGTTTACAAAACATTAGTTTTATTTATCCAAGAGTTGTATGACTTGTCTAATCCTAGCCACTTCACATAAATCTTGTCACCTTTTTTGCGCAATACTTTTCGAACGAGATAAACATCTAGATGTGCAACGCGATGCAGTTCGTATTCATAGAATCCTCCAGCAACATATTGTCCGCGTGAATCTTCAAGCAGATACGTCACAGGATGACTGATTGTATATACTTCGGTCGTCCAATTTGGCGTGTATCCTTTGTCGAACACTGTTTTAAATTTCACACGTACCGGATCACTTTCTTTAAATCGTGCTGGCCCTGCGATCGTGACATTACTGTACACCGTGTCAAGAGCTCCTCGGCGATTGCTGGGGTAACATCGATAGTTCGCATTCCAATAGTTCGATGTTTTATCGTGTTGTACTCCATAAGAAGACGCGGTAATATGTCGATCCATTTGTAGGTTCCGTTAAGTGTAATTTGTTTCCACATGTCGTTCTTCAACGTACAGTTAAATCGTTTTACAATTGAAACCTTCATAACAAAATATGTGGAATACTGATTAATGTTATGCTTCGTCATCAGTGTCTGTACTTCTACAGGGTCCGCCACTTAAATCCGGACAAATTTGAATTTGACATTCCCATCATATTAGAATGCAGCAGTAGGTGCCATATGACCTAAAGATAGGTTAGAGACGTCGATAAGACATTAATAACCTTAAAATGGCCGAGTCG
>NW_018023826.1:0-4480 GCF_002006095.1 Pseudomyrmex gracilis | reverse complement strand
CGAATCGTACGGTGTCAAATAATTTGGTGTCGAATAAATCTGTGTCGAATCGAGCGGTGTCGAATCGTACTGTGGTCAATGGAGTATCACCCGTAAGTATGTAGTGGTAGCCTCTGTTGAAGCGCGAATACGGACGCATCTTTACCACATCCGCTTGCCATAGATCATCGTACCCGCGCACGATAACGCGTCTACGGGGAAAATTTCTTCTTGCCAGAGCATGCAATTCTACTACGAGACGTTGTTTTTCGATTGTAACACGATTTGTTGCCATAGATGTCTTACTATATCTACTGTGTCAGTCGTTTTATTTTGGTTTGATAGATATTGAAGTGTACGCTGCATGTGTTTTTTAGCGTCACGCAACGCTAGCACGTCTTATTGCAATGCGATAATTTTTCTCTCACGTGTCACTTGCCATTCCTTCACACTCGTGACACACATATCTACATATCGTATGTTGGCGGCGTCAGTGTCGGTATCNGGTTGCGCTACATGCAGTATCATACGCGACCTTGCATTGTAGCCGGAACCGACAAAGCAGGGAGCGGTATTACGCACGTAATTTCGCAGTATTGCTTTTCTCTCATAATAATACATCAACGCTCCATGTGTTTCGAGCAATATTCCAAATTTGTTGATTGGCATAATGACGCGCACACGACTGACTGACTCTAACGCCGACGCGCTATTCAATTTATAATGACTCCCGCTTTGCGGAGTACCTTGATGATCGACAGGATTTTGTTGTTGTGAGAATTATTGCATGCGTGACGGGATGCGTCTAGCAACCGCAGACGGTTGACGAGTTCATTGGGATCGTCCCAGTGCGCGTACTCGATCTTACGATCGCTTAGCGTCATAATAAACGGCATACATTTCCCTTGTTTCGTACGCATATTGTATATTAAAGGTGCAATTATGTATCTGTATTTGTATCCTTTGTTACCCAGTATTGCACCGAGCTTATTCTGATGTTTTCTATGAGCATGTGTTATTTCCAGTATCTTTTTGTATCGTTGCTTATCTTCCTCGGTTTATAACTCGCTCTTTGTACATTGCATGAAAATTATTTTGTACAATCCTTGTGTTGCTTTAAATCGTATACCATCTATGATTATATTATCCTGTTCATCCACGTCAAAACGCTTATCACCGAGCATCATTCCATCGTTTTCAAAATACACACCATATACGTAGTCTATGTCGTTCTCTTTCTTACCACTCAAGATAGCTTTCATATATTGTTACGCCAACGGACAAAAATGATTTTGAAACATTTCAAGATCTTCCAACGTTTGCATTTGACGTTGAATAGTTGACTCAAACGATTTATTGGTAGTAGCATCAGTAGCGACGATAATGTCAATTGATGGAGAATTCCAAGACAATTGTCGTTTTTTCGTCGGAGTAGAAGTCGCCATTGCACTGTTATATCGTGTACGTTTTGATTTGCGTAAAGTAGGGGACAGTGTTTTGTTCGATGTCTGTGTTCGTTTCCGCTTCGTCTCGTGTGATGTGTCTTCAAAAAACAATGTATCCGACGTGTTTTGCTTAGTTTCCGTATTTTCAGCAATTTGAGTAGTGATACTAGGCCGGTTCTAATTCAGGAGCTCCGAGGGGGGGTGCGGGGTATGACGTCACAGGGGGAGGGGTGACGTCACACGGAGGGGAGGGGGTATGACGTTACAGGGGGAGGGGTATGACGTCACAGGGGGAGGGAGTAGTGACGTCACGCGGGGGAGGGAGTATGACGTCACAGGGGAGGGGTGACGTCACACAGGAGAGGGGTGGGGAGGGGGCGTGACGTCACAGGGGGGAGGGGTAATGACGTCACGCGGGGAATGACGTCACTCGGGGGCGTGGCTATGACGTCACAGGATATGACGTCACGCAGAGGCGTGGCTATGACGTCACGGGATATGACGTCACGCGGCAATATGGCGGAGCGAGAAATGATGTCACTTTGGGACCAGTCTCGATGACGTCACACGGCAATATGGCGGTGTCACAGGAAGTGACGTCACGCGACAATATGGCGGCAGGCCCCGATGACAGTATGGCGATGCGACAATATGGCGACTCCAAGGTATGTACTTTTTATATAATAGATAGAATCAAACAATATATTTTAAGAAACTACACAATGTGTTGACGTTTGTATTCTACGATGAGAATGCAGTGCGAAACGAGACGAGTATAGAAAGTTGCAGAGTTGCAATTTTATATTATGTGTAGAACGTAGTGCGAAACGAGACGAGTATGATTCAGTGTAAGGTGCAGTTTTGTATTTTCTTTCTAAAAAATGCGGAGTTACTGATTTAGAAACCGCATAATTGGTATATAGTGTAACATAATACGCGGTGCAAGCGACGTTGTAGTTTGGGAGAGAAATAACAAAGACGTAATCTTCAATTTTATATTCAGATTTTATTAAGAAATTTGTACATACTATTTACACGCTTTTTTTGCGTCAGCGCGCAAAGTTGCAAAGTAGCATTTTCTTTTACCGAGATGTATGTACTAAAGACGTAATATTCATAAAAATTTTATTCAACACACAATTTATAGATATTATTTACAAGCATCGAGTACAATATCTTTTACTGCGCATGCCAACAATTCGCAATCTATAATTGCGCTATTGTCATACACCTCACTCTTACATATCGCTTTTGCAGCGTTGCTTACGTCAGTAATATTTTGTTCTCGTAGGACTCGAACGAACTGCGCAAACTTTGTATTTACTACATGAGTATGTTCTGCCAACCAATAATACATGTTTTCGATACATGAATTTAAAGTTAACAAAAATTTTACGGTCGGTAATTTCATATACAAGCACTTGTCGTTTAATGTAAATTTTACAATTCTTGCGTCGCAAATAACAATATTTAGCGCTAAATCGCGAAGCCACAAAGTAGCAGATGCATCTGCCGACTGTAGTAGTTGCTGAATATTTGTCTGCTTCTGGATTATTGTTTGCCATGTAGAAAATGGTAGAAGCATTGAATGTCCATGATTATCTCCGATAATTATCTCCACATAAAAAATTGGGCGAACACTTATTCCAATTTCAATGTGTTTGTACCCTGTTGACGTTAGCGCATATCGTCTTCCCAAAATGCGAATCGGCTGATGTGGTGAAGACGCATTTTGCACACTGTAACAACAAGTGAATGATGTATGTGTCAAAAACCAAACAACAAAGCCAGGTAATGCGACAGTTTACTTACTTGTTGCGTACACTCTTTATCTCGCTGTTGCACTTTCTGTTGGTATACATTGTGTCTTCTTGAACCACAGTTAAAAAATTGAATAATGGGATGTCGCGTAAGAGTCTTCTTAAATACCACCTAACCCTGTCACCAGAGCCCGAATTACGGCCCGAACCACGTGAGGGACCAGAAGCGTGGCAAGGCGAGGAGCATCTACGGACGACGATAGGAGACGCGTTATGGAAAGCTCAGGTACAATATGAAAAGGCGGAACTCCGGAAGGAGGCGACCAACTGGGCGGAGCGGATCCTGGGAGAAGTCCTGGATGAAGTACAAATAAGAGCGAGTTCCTGAAAAAGAAACAGGAATTTATTAGACTCTGTAATAAGTGTTAATTTGTTTTAAAGATGTACTTACCTGCGTGCGAGCCCAAGACTAGTGTAAAAACCCAAACTAGCCAAAGGCCCGCGTTTTGTGTTCACTATTTGTAGACAATAAGTTAACAATCCTGTAGAACAGGAGTTATTGTCATTAGTGTGTAGTTTAGAGAAAAAGTAAAAGAGCGAAGTTAGAGAAACCTTTTACCCGAAAGGTACTGCGCTAAAGGAGGAGAAGAGATTGAAGCCAAGTGTGAGGCTTAAGCGTTTCTTTTTGTTATTAGTTTTAGTTTTTAGTTTAGACGCTAGAGTATAAGTTTTTGTTACCGTTACACAGTTCAAATACCTCTGTTTGCGCTGCTTGAGCGTTTGGGTTATTTTCAGTTGTTTATTGAGTTATTTTAGTTTAAGGCCGGTAGTGACTAAAGGAAGGCCGTAAGTAACTAGCGTCGATTTTTTAGGTTAAGGTTGACACGGAGGCGACCTAAGCGTGACAATGAGTTCCTATAGTGTTAAAGAGTGTCGGTAAATAAAAGAGCTAGTTAAGACCTAAGGATAGGTTAACAAGGGGTAGTAAGGTGCAACAAATAATTATAGTATGAGTAAAATGATTAATCGATAAGTTTAAGGTTTTAGTTAAAAGTAATAATTAAGGAAAAATTCGGTTATATCCTAAAGCAGTGGACTGTGAAGAATACGTTGTTACGTCCCGGTCGGTCGCGGCTAAGAAGAAATAATATAACGTAAAGGGACTTAGTACTCGGACCTATGACTCGTGGACCTACCGCTATTTTAGGTACAAGACCCGGGATAGCCTGCGGCAAGGCACTCGTTGAAAGGAGTTGAAGAGGACTCTAAAAAGAATGCACCTACACACGATCTCCT
>NW_018023825.1:2979-9779 GCF_002006095.1 Pseudomyrmex gracilis | reverse complement strand
ACTTTCCTCCACCTTGTCGTGGTGTCCGGGCTTAGGAGCGGTGAAGCGAGGGGGCTATACTGGCGGGGAATCCTTTGATTCCCTGGCAGGGTCACCCATGCCAGGAAGGTCCTTCGCGGAGCTCCTGTACTAAGAGAGGAAATAGAGGAAGGAAAACCTCGAATAAAAACCGGGGGCTCCCAGCCTCGCTTAGCACTTTTTGCCGGTGCAACTGGGATAGGGGAGAAAACCCTGACTTCAAATCCGGGGTGTCCGACTCCGTCAGCCACGGCGCAATCGGACTAGGGGAGTAAACTCTGACTACAAATCCGGGGTGTCCAGCTCCGAGAGGCGCTTTCGGGTCGGCCACTGGACTAGGGGAAGGAAAACCCTGACTTCAAACCCGGGCAGGGCGGGCTCGTTAGCCTTGGCCGGCAACCGTCCTAGGAGAGGCAACTCCAAAATAAAACCAACCTTTGGACAACATGGGAATGTCGCAGAAAAAGGAGAGTAGTTTACTGGGACAGGGGATTCGGACCCCCAATCCCCGGCGTGGTGGGGTTACCGTCCCGGGCCCTGCCACGTCGTCATCATGCGATGGGTTGTTTGGCGCATGTGCCGCAGGTGCGCCAAGCAATAGAGTTACTGCGGGGGCGGGCGTGGAGGTTCCTTCTGCGTCCGCCTTGATTGATAGTGGGGGGGCTCCCTCATCCCCCGTTATGAGGCGTGTCACCCCCGGAAGCGGGGGGCTCCTTCTTCCCCCCTTTTGGGACGTATCACCCCCGGGAGCGGAGGGACTCCTTCCTCCCCTCTTATGGGGCGTGCCATGCCCGGGCCTGGCCCTGAACTACGTTCGGCCCTTGCCCGGGAGCTGATGCGCCCCCCTGGCCGGACGGCTTGGCCTGCGGAGGGGGAGGTNATCAGCCTTTTNGACGAAGACGACGGGGGGGACGTGGAGATGACGCCCTCATCATCTGCCCGATCGTCTGCCGCCCCCAGCCGGCGGAGTTCTGTCACCTCCANNGCCAGCGGCATGGANGTTGANAAAAGGGATGGCCGTGGNAGNCCTCCNACCCACGGCAATTTNGTGGGCTTGGGTCGGGCAAGAGAGGAGAAGAAGAGAAAGAGGATGGCCGCGGCCGAAGCAGACAGGGCCAAGAGGATGGCGACGGAGATGACCTACCTGGACGAGGAAGAAGCGGGGAGAGCGGAAGAGAAGCGTGAGCGCGCCAGGCGCTGTGCCCGTCGCGAGGCCGGCGGATCGGACGGCTCCCTCGCCTCAGACGAGCTCTCCCTTGAGGGTCTCACCACCCCGGAGGTGGCGGAGAAAATAACAAAAGCCATGGAAACGGTCATCATAGTTGCCACCAAGTCCGGGAACCTCAAGGGGGGCTTTGTGAAGGCCCTGAAGGACGCGGCCGCCTGGACCCAAAAAGCGGCCGAAGAGGTTAGGTCCCGCGTCGAGAGGGACGACGAGCTGGGTCAGCTCTCGCGCCAGATGGTCCGCACGCGAGAGGAAAACGAACGGCTCCATAAGGAGCTCCGGGAGCTCAAGGAGGAGCTTGCCTCTCTCAGGGCCGAAGTTGTAGCCCCCTCCCCCCGGGTGTCGCTGCTCCCCCTGCAAATGCAGACACGGGAGCATAGCGGCTCGTCCAGTCTGGTCACCCGGGAAGAGACGGCTAAGATGATAGGAGAGGCGGTTAGGGGCCTCTCCAAACAGATAATTGAGAAGGTGCAATGGGGCATTGGGGCCCAGGTCGCCCGTATGTGGGACAAACTGATGCCCGTCTCCCGCCCGTCACTCGTGTCGGATGGCCCCCGCCCTCTGGCGGCGACTGGAGTTCCACCCCCAGTCGGGGGGCGCGGAGCCAAAAGAAGGGGCAGTAAAGGTGAGGCTCGCCCACCTGCCGCCTCCTCCCGGGACGGTCCTGGCAAGGGGGGCGGTGAAAGCAGGGCTAGCCTGCCCGCCGTCCCCCGCCAAGGTACGAAGCAAGGGGGAGGTCTGACCGTCGAGCGGCCGGCCCCCCAAAGAAAGGAACCGCCGGACGCACTGGCGGCTCGGCCCCCCATTGCGTCCTCCCCCCTCACAGAGTCCTGGACTCAAGTTGTGAGGAGGGGGAGAGGGCGAGGGAAGAGGGGTGTGAGAGAGAACAGAGTCTCCCTTCCACCCAGGCCCTCCCTACCTTCCAAGGCCGCTCAGCAACAACAGCGGCGGCAACGGGGGACGAGGGGAGGGAAGAAGGGGCAAACCTCCCCCCAAACAACGGGCGGGCCGCGTCCCAAAGACTGCGGCCCTTACGGTAAATGTGCCCGAGGGGGGGCCCCTAACGTTGGGACAGGTTATGTCCATGACCCGGAAGTCGATTGATCTTTCGGGCCTGGGCATTGACGGCCTTCGGCCCAAAAGGGCGGTAACCGGGGGCCTCATATTAGAGGTCTCCGGCGAAGGAGGAGCAAACAAGGCGGACAAATTGGCTCAGGCCATGTCCGCCTTGTTCAAGAACGGGGAGGCTAGAGTCTCCAGGCCCGTAAAGACCGCAGAGGTCAGGATCCGGGGCCTGGACGACTCAGTCTCCACCGACGAGGTGGCCGCTGCCCTGGCCAGAGACGGGGGTTGCGCGCCCAAAGAAGTCCGGGTGGGGCCGGTAAAAGTTGCCCCCTCTGGCCTTGGGGCGGCATGGGCGAGATGTCCGGTGGCCGCGGTCCGGAGGCTGGCCGACCTTGGTAAGGTGACGGTCGGCTGGATTCGGGCTGCGGTGGACGTTTTGGAGCAGCGCCCGCTCCAATGTTTTAGGTGCTTCCGGAGGGGACACGTGCGGCAAAAGTGCCCGTACCCCTCAGAGGACCGTAGTGGGCGGTGTTACCGCTGCGGAGAAGCGGGACACGGGGCGGCCCAGTGCACGGCGGAACCGAGATGTCCGCTGTGCTCGGATCTGGGTCGCCCGGCCGGTCACCACTGGGGAAGCCCAGCGTGTGCCCCCGCTGTCCGCAGTGGTAAAAAGAAAGCTCGAGCCTTGGGGGTGATGCCTCTCGGCCCCCCTCTTCTGCGGCTCGGAAAACGCCGGCGGGATCCTCGAATCCTGCCGGAAAGAAGGCAACAGCGGGACCACTGGGCCCCGCTGCAGCTCAGAGAAAGGGCGAAGCGGTGCCGTCGGGGCCTGCTAGTGCCGAGGGGGTTGTTATTCCCCCTCCTAGGGAAAGGGAGGACCTGGAGGAAGAGCCCATGGAAGCCGATTAAATGGCTTCCATCCTTCTCCAGGCTAATCTCAACCACTGCCGTCAGGCACAGGATCTCATGACCCAAAGCCTGGCGGAGTGGGGAAGGGGCTTGGCGGTCGCGGCCGAGCCATATTCGGTCCCTGCTCACCCCGCATGGGCGGGGGACGACGGGGGCACGGTCGCGATCTACAGCGTGTGGAGCCACGATATCCCTGTCTTTACTCTTACTGAGAGAGGACGGGGATTTGTGGCTGGGGAGTGGGGGGAGACCATCCTGGTGGGGTGTTATTTTTCACCCAACAGGCCTCTCTCCGAGTTTGAGGAGTACTTGGATGGGCTCGGCGCTGTGGTTAGGCGCTGGCATCCCCGTCCAGTACTGGTCCTGGAGGACTTCAACGCCAAGTCTGAGACTTGGGGTTCCCCCAGGACGGATGGTCGGGGAGAGGTCCTGGAAGAGTGAATGGCGGTGTGCGGGCTCCAGCTACTCAACCGGGGCTCGCAGCAGACGTGTGTGCGGCAGCACGGGGGGTCGATCGTGGACATTTCGTTCGCGTCCCCGGCTGCCGTGCCGCGTGTGTCCGGGTGGCAAGTCAGGGCGGACGTGGAGACGTTTTCTGACCATCGGTATGTCACCATGGTCGTCTCCA
Source organism: Pseudomyrmex gracilis (assembly GCF_002006095.1). NCBI lineage: Eukaryota > Metazoa > Arthropoda > Insecta > Hymenoptera > Formicidae > Pseudomyrmex > Pseudomyrmex gracilis. Next base: position 5,934 of record NW_018023825.1, on the reverse strand, counting down.
CGTTTGGCCCTGGCCACCGAGACCGCCAGGGTGGAAACACCCCACCCCCGCAGGGCTGGGTCCTTAAGAAGATGGACCCAGACGCCTTGGTCGCCGCGGCCCACGTGGTGGCGTGGCTGCCTCCACCGGCCACGCCGCGTGGCCCACGGGAGGAAGTGGAGGGACTCATGTCGGGCATGGTCGATGTCTGTGACGTAGCCATGCCCCGCCGGCGAGGCCTTTCTCCCAGGAGGGCAGTGTACTGGTGGTCGATGGAGATCGCCCAATTGCGCAAGGGTGCGACTCCAGTACACACACGCCCGCTGCCGACCATCAGGCAGCGAGGCCACGTGGGAAAGATTGTATGAGGGCTATCGCGCTGCGGAAAAGGCCCTCAAGGCGGCCATAGTCAGGGCCAAGGCCCAGGCCTGGGACGAGCTCCTCGGGACTCTGAATAGGGACCCGTGGGGGCGTCCTTACAAGGTCGTTATGACTCGACTTCGACCTTGGACGCCCCCGATAACGGAGAGTCTTGACCCCCAACTCCTGGGGCGGGTAGTCGACACCCTCTTTCCTTGCGGGAGGGGGACCTGGCCCGCCCCGGAGGATCCGCCGGACCTAGTGGAGTGATCCGACAAATGGGCGGTCACCGAGGAGGAAATGATCAGGGCCATCCGGAAGATGGCTGAGAGGAATACCGCCCCGGGTCCGGATGGAATCCCTGGTCGAGCCTGGGTCTTGGCCCTTGGGCCCCTGCGGACCCGCCTCAGACAGCTCTTTACGAGCTGCCTAAAAGCGGGATGGTTTCCTCTGGCGTGGAAGCGCGCCAGGTTGGTCCTTCTCCGGAAGGACGGGCGACCGGCGGACTCACCGTCCGCCTACCGGCCGATTTGTCTTCTCGACGAGGTGGGCAAGCTGTTTGAGAGAATAATCGCAGCCCGCCTCGCGAGTCACCTGTCGTAGGCCCCGATCTGGCGGACAGCCAATACGGGTTCCGAGAGGGACGCTCCACCATGGACGCTATCCGGCGCGTGGAGNCCCTCTCGGGGGATGTAACCTGCCGGGGAGGGAAGTTGATTGCAGTGTCTCTTGACATCAAAAACGCTTTCAACTCCCTCCCCTGGGACAGTGTGGAGCGGGCGCTAGACTATCACGGTGTCCCGCTCTACTTAGGGAGATTGATCGGGGATTACTTCCGAGACAGGTGGGTTGAATACTCGAGCCGGTACGGAGAGCCGCGTCGAAAGGAAATGTGCCGGGGGGTCCCGCAGGGGTCGGTACTCGGGCCGCTCCTGTGGGATCTGGGGTACGACGCGGTAGTCCGGGCCGTCCTCCCCGGGGGGATCAGCGTGGTGTGCTACGCTGATCGTAGCCCCCGGGGACACCTGGAAAGACGCGCGGATCCACGCCGAGGTGGGCGCGGAATGCGTCGTCGGTAGGATAAAAAGGCTGGGCCTAACGGTGGCTGCCCAGAAAACCGCGGCCATGTGGTTCCATGGCCCTCGGGGGCGGCCACCCAGGACCAGCCTACAGATAGGTGACGCCAGGGTCGAGGTGGGGGGTACGCTTAAGTACTTGGGTCTCCACCTCGACAGCCGTTGGCGCTTCGAGGGTCACTTTGAGCGCCTCGCCCCCAGGGTAAAACGGGTGGCGGCCGCGCTAGGTCGCCTCTTACCCAACCTGGGGGGTTCAGACGAAAGGGTACGCCGCCTCTATGTCGGGGTAGTTCATTCGGTGGCCCTGTACGGGGGCCCCGAATTGGGCGAAGGTGGCACGGGTCACAGGGTGCGGAAAATTCCATCAGCTCCGCACCGCACAGCGCATCATCACCATGCGCGTGGCTCGTGCTTACCGAACCATCTCCAGAGGTGGAGCGAGCGGTTGCAACGGCATACCGTTGCCGACAGGCGTGTTGTCGGGGCTGTTCGGCCATACCTGAAGGAATGGCTGAACAGACGGCATGGTAGGCTCACCTATCGTCTGGCGCAGGTGCTCTCGGGGCATGGTTGCTTCGAGGAGTACCTGTGCCGGATTGGGAGAAGACCGACGGCGCATTGCCGCGTGTGCGACGCGGCTGTGGACTCAACGCAGCACACGCTGGAGGATTGTCCGGCGTGGGCGGAGGAGTGCCGGGTTCTGGTCGCGTCGCTAGGAGAGGACCTCTCCCTTCCGGCCATCGTGCGGGCGATGGTCGGGGAAAGGGAGAAGTGGGAAGCGATGGCCTCCTTCTGCAAGCAAGTGATGCTGCAGAAGGAGGCCACGGAGCGGGAGCTGGAAAGGGCTCCCGGGAGAGGCAATCCCCCCCTCCCTAGGAGGAGAAGGAGATGTAGAGGTGGACGGGGTGAAGGACGAACGGGCGGCGATGCATGGCCCGATATGGCCGGGAGGAGGGGCATTCAGTCTCCTCCTCGTGCCCGGGCCGGTCGCCCACCTCCACCCTGCAATATGAGGAAGAGGCCGGACGGATGACGGTGAGCCCTGGGGAGAGACACCTTCTCCCTGGGGCAAGAGACGTTTGGGAGATCGGGGCGGTGTCACACTGGGGCCAGTCGGGGGCCTTGCCGGTTTATAGGGCACCGCTCCGGCCTTTTCGGTACGAGCAGTAAGTGGTGGCCGGGAGGAGGAACCGTCCTCCCCCCGGGCAGTTGGCACCACATAGGGTCGAGACCGGACGGAGTGGGGGGCTCCGCCCAGTCCTGCACTTTGGCCCGAGAAGAGGAGGCGGGGAGGAGTGTGCCTCTCCCCGCTAAACTAGGGATTTCGGAGGGGACTCAGATCCCCTCCCGAGAAGTCAGGTAGGCGCGGGAGGGACCCGCGATGAGTCCGAAAGGGGTACCGAATCCTTCCCTCTAACGCGCCGAGTAGGCACACCGTGGGGGTTTTAGCGGGTAAACCCTCCCCACCTCCCAAGGTGGGAGGGGAGTCCCACATAACCCCGGCCATCTCCCCCGAGGCCAGGGTATCCATCAAGGATTT